>NW_007727558.1:336429-396385 GCF_000696425.1 Galeopterus variegatus
GGGGGACCGGTCTGGATGGGGGCCCCGCCCCCTCGGGCGGGAGCGCTGCCGCGCTTCCCAAGCGGCGCACTATCCAGTGCACCACTGGGCCGGCCCTGTTTGTTTGTTTTCTGATTTTCGTTTTTTTCTTTTCTGGCCCAACTTCTCAGCCAGCTCCATCTTTTTTTTTTTTTTTTTAAAATGACCGGTAAGGGGATCTTAACCCTTGACTTGGTGTTGTCAACACCATGCTCACCCAGTGAGCTAACCGGCCATCCCTATATGGGATCCGAACCCGTGGCCTTGGTGTTATCAGCACTGCACTCTCCCAAGTGAGCCAAAGGCCAGCCCGGCTCCATCTTCTCATGCTGCTCCGACTGCAGTGCACTGGGGACCTCCATGTCTTAATTGGTCTGGATGAAGGGAAGCAATCAGCGGCCCCCTGATGCCACTGGAGACCCACGGCATAGGGAAGGAGGTACACGGCACTGGCTCACAGGTGCCTTCCCAGGTACCATTTCATGTAAGGTCTCCAGCACCCCAGTTCACAGGTGGGGAAACAAAGGCCCAGGGAGCGAGTGTGGAGGCAGGCCGGCAAGGCGGGTGGCGCACCAGGCTGATGAAGCCAGTCTACAGCCCAGCCAGCTGCTCCTGGAGCTCACGGGCCTGGGACAGCATGCAGCTGGTGGTGGCATAGTGGCACTGAGTGCCCTCCAGCACCTGCCTGTGCTGCTCGCCTCAGAGCCCAGCAGCCTGCTTCAGCTCCAGCTGCCGCTCCTCCTGCTCCCGGTTCAGGTGGCTCAGACCCTCGTTCTTTACCTGAGCCTGGAGCTGAACCACCAGGCTCTCCGGCTGCTTCTGCAGCTGCTCAGCCTCCACCTGCAGCCCCTGTTCTTCCTCGCTGGGCCCTGCTGAAGGCTCTGGGGGTGGAGGCTCAGCTGAGAAAGGAAACAGATGATGAGGGATTCTGGCCTCTGGAGTTGCACAAAATCCTCTTCTTGACCCACAGCTACTAATTCAGCCTCACCCAGACCATGGCTTCTTGTCTAATCATTCCTCGTGCCCAGATGATGGTCAATCATTCAAACCACTTTCAAATAGAGTTCTGCACATTCCTATGCTCAAGACAACTGTGGGTGGCTGACAATGGGCACCCGACCCCTCTTTGCAGATGGGGACACTGACACTGAGGCTCAGGTGAGCAGACTTGCCGTCTGCTGGTGCACACCTCTTTCTCTTCTCCCCACCTGCTCCCAGGACACACCAGCCCCAGCTTACCTGTCCACCTGCTTACATCAGCCTAACTGGTCTCTGGCTCCTGGACCTGACTCAGGCTATGCTCCTGCCTTGAAGCACGCACCTGCCCAGAGCACAGGGGGTGAGCCATGGAGGAAGCAACTGTAGAACGGACAGGCTGTCACCTCCCTCTCTACCCCACCCCTGTAAAACCAAAACCCTGTGCTGCAGCCGCTCACTTGTTGTGGCAGGAGCTTGGATGTCTCAAGCTTCTTCATCTGGAGCTGCAAGGCCGCTGTCTCCATCACAAGGACCTGAAGCTTCCTCTTCAGTTGGGACTGGTGACACTTGTGGTCCTAATAGTTGTTCCTGTGGCCAGAGGTGGAGGAGAATGGAAAGAATGAGGAACAGAAAAGACCACTTTGGTTATCGATGCACTGACTTTGCTGCACAACCAGAGGACTATGGCATGGGGTGGGGGCCCGAGAAACCAAGAGTCACAAGTGCCAGAGGGTGGACATGAATTGCCTGAGGCTACACGAGTCATTGGCACAGCTGGGGCCAGAGCTTGGCTCTGCACATGTTAAAACCTGTGCGTCCCCCTCATTGTGCTCACCTGTACCCTGCCACCTCCCCCCACATCGACTGCGCTGAGGCCCCCAGACCTGCCATCCACTGTCCCCCTCCGACTTCTTGTCCTCCAAGTGCGGGTGGAGAGCATCTCGCTCTTTCTTCAGGTCAAGGTAGGACTGCAAATGCAGAAAGGTGAAGTCAGGATTTGGCAGGGAGAAGATGGAGTCGGGGCACACTAACACCGACGCCTACTTCAACCATTCTGCAGTGACATTTCCTCCCCTGAATCACACTTGACATCTTTTTCAAGCATTTCCAAGCCCATATTCTCAGTTGGTCTTACTCAGAACTCAGTAAGGGTGGAAGAGGCAGGGAAAGAGATCTGATTTACAGCTGGCTGACCAAGGCCCAGGGATATCGGGTCATGTTGCCATTGTTATGACTGTCATCACCATCATTTGACTCTGTATTGAGTGCGTCACCAGGCACCATGCTAACAATGCACTGAATCCTCACAACCACCATAGGAGGCAGTTGCTATTACTATCTACATTTTGTAGATGAAATACAGTATTAGAGGTTAACTGCTAACATCGCTTACAGCTGCGATGTGAACATCCGGGTCTATCTAATTCTCTAAGGCCATTTTTCCCCCAGGGGTGGAGGTGCAAGCGTGAGGGCAGGTGGCTGGACTCACTGTCTCTGCTTCCTTCTGTTGTGCAGAGACAGTGGTCAGACTCCACTGCGGCTCTTTTATCTGCACGCAGGTGAGCACAGGCAGCTCGCCAGATGTTCACACTCCCCTGAAATGACAGAGGTCAGGATGGAGCCCAAAGAACTCCCCCAAAGGCCTGCCAAGGCACCAGGTTGAGGGAGGTTGGGTGCTCAGATTCACACCTGCTTTCTGCCAGACCCCATGGTGAGTGTCAGCCAGGGCTCTATCTAACTGTGCCTTTTCAGACATTAAGACGTCAGTGTTCTGAATCTGAGCCTTTGGGAGAAAGGCCAAATGGGTGCTGAGAGAGGGAAAGGAAGGTTCTCCAGGGGACATGAGGGATGCCATACAGTCCACTCACCTGCAGTTTTTCCTGCAGGGAGTTCACCTGCTGACACCTACTCTCCTGCGGTAGGAAGAAGAAAGAAACATCTCTTACCAGGGAGGCAGAGATGCAGCAGCAAAGGACAGGACCCTGGAATGCCAACAATGGCCCAGGACAGGTCCACCAGTGAGGCCAAATTCTCAGGGACCTTGTGGGGCCAAGGGTGGGGTGCAGGGGTTGAGCCTTCTCCAGGTTGGGGGGGGCAAAGCAAACCTACAGTCTCCCCATCTGAGTCTTTCCCCAAACCCATCAGACATGGAATGAGCAAACAAAGAAATCATGTTCCTCTTTCCTGTTGATCCAGAGTTTCCTGGTGCTGTTTTTTCTGTGTGGAGAATCACAGGAAAGTGACTGAGGTTGTCCCCTTCAGCTTCATTCCCCAGACCAGAGTGGTGGGCAGGGGACAGGAATGGATTTTCAAGAAAAAGCTCTCACACCCTATGGGGATGCAAATTGACAAACTCTCCTTGAACTCCCAAGTAAAGAGAATTTGGGTCTCTATTGGTTTTCACTCACAGCTACAGAGCTGAACGTCTGAATCTGGATTCTCTTTAAAAGACAGCCACAGAAACCTCTAGAAATGGATGATGAGAAAGGAAAAACTACCCTCTCCCAGCTTGTGATTCACAAGCGTGCATGTATTCACCATGAACCACACACTACAGGACTGGGACTGTTCTTAATAGCAGGGATCCAGGGATCCTGTAAAAGACAGGCAAGATCCCCGTCTCCCTGATGTTTCAAGTGTGCCCAGAAATCTTTCATTCTTAGAGCTGAAAGGGACATTTGGCACCCTCTAATTCTATCTCAGGATACTCAAGCCCAGGCAGGAGAGGTGGCTTGTCCAAAACCAAAGACAAAGCAAAGCAGGAACTAAGTCAGGGTGGGAACACAGGACTTCTGACAACAGTCAGCCTAGTGTTTCTAGCAGGGGGACAGCCCAGGGCACATGTGGCGAGGACTCAAGCAGGGGTGTCTGGAGAAGAGAAAGTGGGCAGACAGGGCAGCAACATGCTGCATGGTCTGGGGTCCCTCCTGCTGAGACCTAGGCCCCTAGCACCCCATTCTCTTTTGACATCAGGAGCCCCCAGCCCTTTTCGTCAGAGCCCCAAGGGAAAATTGGAGCCCAGGATCGGCAGCGTGGAATCAGGGGACCCCACTGGACTCTTACCAATTCCTGGATCATGCTCCTTTGACGTTTGTTTTCTATGTAGCTGGAGTACCGGGCTACTGCCAGATCTAGGCACCGGCTCTAGGCACATGCAGAGAGGCGCAGTTGGAGGAATGCTGGGGGAGAGGTAGAGAGAGCAATCTTTAGGGGTGGAGGTGGCGGCTATCTGAGCTGGCAGCGGGGCACCCAGCCCCCACCATGGGAGGTGGTCAAGAGGCTGGCCTACAGAGGCACTTACCTCCAGCTCTTTCATGTAAACTGATGTCACAAAGGCCTCCCCACTGATGTCACAAAGGCCTCCCCAGTGATGTATGATGTGGGCTATAAAAGAGGTGAGAGCACACATGGAGATGCTCTGTCCGCATCAATGGCTAAGCCCTCTGATGTCTTTTCTTCCCCATCAGCTGGCAAAAGTCTCTTTTCTGCCTGACCTGGACCAGGCCCTCCTCCTGTCCTGAGCAGCTCTTATCCTTTTTTTGGTGGTGGCCAGTACAGGGATTGAGCTCTGGACCTTGCTGTTATCAACATCATCTTGTGCTTCCTGCAGCTGGATCCAATGAGATACCCAAGCTCGTGGTCCATCCTTGTGTGTACAGCTTCAAGAGAGAAGACTCAAAGAAGAGTCCTAAATCATATCCCTAGCACAGGGAGAGGTAGCATTCAAACCCAGACTTCTTAACCATCCCTGACACTTCTTCCATGATCATTACAATGACCCACTACTGTCTCTTGAGCTCCCTGTTCCCAGGAGCCTGACCAGCCAAGACTCACCTCCTTAGGCAAATGGCAACCCCCAGAAGTGGTTGAATCAGGGCTACTGCCAGTTTTCATTTTTTTCTTTGCTCCTGGAGGAACACCAGACCTGTTTCCCCATTGGTAATCTCAACTGTGGAAAGGAAAAGCAGTAATATTCAGGAGACCTATAAGCCCCTAAACTTCCATCCTACTTTACAGTTTTTACAAAATATTTTTACTTATACCATCTGATTTAATGGCACCAGCAACTGAATAATGTGTTGTAATGATCACTAAATGGTTGAAGAAATGGATTGATAACATGACTAAAAAAAGCCAATAATAGAATTTAACTTCAGTCTTCTGGGGCTTTGTCATGAATCAGCAGCTACCAGGGGGCAAAATACAAATCAGACATTGGGGTCCTCTCTTACAGAGCTGTGAGAGCTGCACACCAGTGCTTCTCAAACATTTATGTCAATGTGTCCTAATGGCAGGAGCCAGTGAGGGTACACCCCTAGGGATCTGAGGACCTAACAAAAAGAGGACAACCCAAGCATCATTTCAGAGAGAGGTCTATTATGATCATACAAATCCAGGCAAATGTCACCTTTTAGTACATTAATATTAATTCTCTCTCAAAAGAATCAAGCAAATCTGATGCTTCAGAAAGAGGCCCCCTATTTGTGCCATGACCAGAGAAACTGGAAAGAGGGTGAAAACACTTAGGGGACTGGGTCATCAGTTCAAAGGCCGGGCTACAGGCAGTAATGACAGGGGGTGCCTGGCGAGGGCAGGGGCTGGGCAGCTGAGGGGACATGGATGCCTTAGAAGACTTTGGTGAGGGGAGTCCATAGGCACAGAGGGGCAAGCCCTGGGGGCCTCAGAAGTGAACCAGAGTCCTGCCCCTATCCCACCATCAGAGGGGTCTCGGGCTGGGTCTGGGGCCTGCGACCCAACATGCTATACCTTTCTTTTGGCCACAGCCAATTTCCTCTGTCGGGTTTCCTCTGACATCTCAGGCCAGAGAAAGGAAAGGGGACTGCATACCACCATCCAAGCACTGGGGAATTGCTTCCTTCAGCTAACAGTGCAGATGTGCAACTGAGCCAGAGCCAGTGGGAGTAGGTGGTGCTAGGCAACACTGCAGTGGGCATGGCCTCAATGCTCACAGCCCATTGGTGGATGAGGAAGATGAAACTAATGGGGGTGTGGCCAGGACACAGGTAAGGGAGGAGTCACAATGAAAGCTGTGATTGCTGGCCCCGCCCACCCCAGGTTGGCTCCCCCCCCCCACCGTGGAGAAGTGGGTGGGGCTCTTGCTTGGTGCCCATGCAGCTCCTGTGAGACCCTTCATGGTGGTTGTCACAGAATTGGAGGCACCCAGCAGAGCAGAGAGGCCGCTGGGATTTCAGGACATGCCTCTGGGTTTCCAGCCACTCCATGAGGTCTCAGTCCCCCTCCTCTGGGCTATCCCCTGGAGGAAAGTTACTGTTGCCAGTTAGACCTATTTTTAGCACCAACAAAGGGAAAATGAGATCCCAAGGGGACTGGCTTTGGCAAATCCAGTGGCTGGTCATGCTCAGTAGAGAGCACAGAACATTCTCAAAAGTGCCTGGTGGGGCCGGCCTGGTGGCGCACTCGGTAGAGTGCGGAGCTTGGGAGCGCGGCGGCGCTCCCGACAAGGGTTCGGATCCCATATAGAGACCAGTCCGCTCACTGGCTGAGCGCGGTGCGGGCGCGACACCGAGGGTTGCGATCCCGTTACCGGTCACGAAAAAAAGACAAAAAGGAAGGAATGCCAGTTAGACCTATTTTTAGCACCAACAAAGGGAAAATGAGATCCCAAGGGGACTGGCTTTGGCAAATCCAGTGGCTGGTCATGCTCAGTAGAGAGCACAGAACATTCTCAAAAGTGCCTGGTGGGGCCGGCCCGGTGGCGCACTCGGTAGAGTGCGGAGCTTGGGAGCGCGGCGGCGCTCCCGACAAGGGTTCGGATCCCATATAGAGACCAGTCCGCTCACTGGCTGAGCGCGGTGCGGGCGCGACACCGAGGGTTGCGATCCCGTTACCGGTCACAAAAAAAAGACAAAAAGGAAGGAAAAAAAAAAAAAAAAGTGCCTGGTGCATGTGATAGGATCTGACCAATGAACATGCTCCAGGAAGAGAGTGACTGAGCAGGTGTAAGAAAAAATGTTACATAACTGGGAGCCATTCCTTTAATTGAATATTCATTAGAGAGAGAAACTATAAAAGCCGAATCCCAGCTGAAGGTGGGGTTGTTGGTCACCTTCCTGGAGGCAACCTGCACTTTGCTGGCTGAGGGGTGTATACTTTACTTTGCATCAAACTTACTTTGAGCAGGCAGCTGCTCACTCTCTTGAGCCAGCCTGCACTTTGTACTGAACTTTAAGTATGTTTTTCTTGTTTTTGTGTTAGACTCAGTGTCTGCCCTGAACTTACTTTTGTGTTAGACTTGATGTCTATACTGAACTTATAGTATCTGGTTGTTTTCCCATCTCATTTCAAATCCTCTGAGTGCATCCTCAGAGTGTCACACAGGAGTTCACCTTATGCCATGAGCCATGACCTTGCAGATGGGGCTGGTAAGGGGGGACTCACTGCCTCCTGTTTAGGAAAAGCACAGATAACATTGTGCATTATATACACATCTTCACTACCTCATTTATTAATCCCGTAAGACAGATCCCTGAAAGTAGAATCACAGAACAAGAAATTTTTATGGCTTTTTGTTTTAATTTCCCAAGTGGCTTTTTAGAAATTTCCAATTTCTTTTTTTTTTTTTTTTAAAAAGATGACCGGTAAGGGGATCTTAACCCTTGACTTGGTGTTGTCAGCACCACGCTCACCCAGTGAGCTAACCGGCCATCCCTATATGGGATCCGAACCCGGGGCCTTGGTGTTATCAGCACCGCACTCTCCCGAGTGAGCCACGGGCCGGCCCAGAAATTTCCAATTTCCATGCGCCAGCAGTGTGGAACACAGCCTGCCTCACCATGGTTTTCTCAGTGCTTCTCGGAGATGTGCATTTGGTTCTAAAGTATCTGCCAATTTGATACAGGAAAGGGCCACCTCTCGTTGCTTAAGTGACTCTTACCTTGATCACTGATACTGTTAAACATTTTTCATGTGTACTGATTTGTGTATTTCTTATTTTATGTTTCTCGTGCGTCTGTGTATTATTTAAGTTACTATTTGTTTATACATGTCCTTTGCCCTCTTTTCTATTTGGGTCTTTTTTTAAGGTCAATTTTCTGCTTTCTTTAGGTAAGAATGTATTGATTATTTATATGTCAAGTTGTGGCAGATATTTTCCCTGTCGATTGTTTTAAAATGAATGTGGTGGCTGGGCCCCATCAGTACCGCCGCCTCTGCCTCGGGCCTAGGGTGGGTGGACAGCCCCTGGTTCCCTGAGTAGACCTGTCCAGGACACCAGTACCTCTCTTCAGATGGGGGTGAAGGGAAGTGGGAGAGCCAGTCCACGATGGCACTGTGTTTGTTTGCAAACCTCTCTCCATTAGTTCAGGCACAGGCCCGATTCATGCCGGGCCTTTCTTTCCAGGAAGTCATCTTACTGAGGCTCCTCCTAGACCATAGGGGCTCCTACAGAAGAAAAGCCAAATGCCTCAGCAGGGTGGAGAGAGCCTCTCCTGCTCTGGCGTCCATGGCCTTTCTACGCTTTGCAGGCTCCAGCCCAGGCTTCTCCCGGGCACCAGCCACACTGAGCTGCTCACAGCTCCTTGAGTGGGAAAGACATTCTATCCTGGCTCAGCATCCTTCCCTCTAAATCTCCTGCTCACTTCAGGCTCACTTGAGGCGCTGCTCCCCCGGGACGCTCACAGCTCCTTGAGTGGGAAAGACATTCTATCCTGGCTCAGCATCCTTCCCTCTAAATCTACTGCTCACTTCAGGCTCACTTGAGGCGCTGCTCCCCCGGGACAGTGGTTCTGACCTCTTGCTTGTCTGTCTCTGCCAATGCTGTGTGGCCAACTAGCACCGGGGGCTGGGTCTCTTCACTTCGTGATGCCACTCGTGCACAGTAGGTGCATGATAGAAATCTGCAGAAGCAAGGAACAGAGGGAGAGGGAGGGGTCTGTGCCTCTGTAGAGCTTGGATAAGGAAAAGTGCTTTACAAAGCACGAGTCCTTTCACCCAGAAGGGCATTGTGCTTGTGGTTGGTGGTAGTGGTCACACGAGGGTTGGTACAATCTTCTGCATTAAAGTTAAAGTGGGAACCACCAGGGAAGTCACAGATAAACACAGCCTCCATGGGAGGAAAATCATTCTTAAAGGGTGAGACATATCACTTGGCAAGAGAAAGGAGTCTAAGGAGCCAGAGTGGTTTATCTCCTAATTACACTCTTTCTAGGGTTTCAGCAGCCACCGGTGTGAACGCCGAGGTGACCATGCCATCTGCTCGATAATTCACCTGGGGCCTGCGATTCGATCTGCAGAAGACTTTTTGCCTGTGTTTTTCAGGAACAGAGTCCAGTGTCCAGGAGCAGCGCCAGACACAGAGCCCTGCAGGGTCAGCAGCAGCGCCCACTGCGCTGACTTGCATCTCTCCTGCCAGAGGCTCTGCCGACCACTCCACCCCCATCCTGGGTTCACATCCAGGGTCCTGCCTGCCAGCCCTGCAGGGGTTGGTGACTGCCAGAGAAGAGAGAGGTGACCCATGTGGGGCCTTTCCCTGCCCTGCCCCCACAAGCTCCTCCTGAATCATGTTTCCTCTAGGCGGCCATCCTTCAAGGGCTTCTTTATGCCAGATCTGAAGTGCTAAATATTGTAGCCATCCAATGAAGCAGATCTCCAAATTCCAGGAGTCAGGAGGACTACAGCATCTGCACAAGCCATTGGCCATAGCAACGCAGGCTCTGCCATGAATGGGTGGAAGTTTCTGTCCCCTGGAGCGGCTGCTCACCAGTGAGCATCTGCATGAGTCATTAGGATTTGGTTAAACTGCAGGGTTCAGGGCCCTCTCTGATCCTGGTGGGGCTGGAGCCCTGGGACTGCATGTCCACAAACACCACGGGGGACTCTGATGTGGAGGTCTGGGGGTCACACACATGGGAAGCCCTGCCCTGCTGGGTTGACACACACAGTAAGAAGAATGTGGGGAAAAGAGCTTCTGCCGTATCAGGCAGTGCTTCCACTGCCACATTCAGGATCAGAATAGACACCCCCTTCCCAGCACACATATTTACCAGGTGCCCCCATGCACTAAAGGATGGCTCAAACCAGTGTGCTGACAGCCCTGACTGCCCCCTGCCTTGTGCTGAACATCTGCCTAGTTGTGCCCTTGAGTCAGACACCTTCCCCAGACTCAGTTTCCCGAGAGTGGGTGGGAAGGGGGATCATTCTGATCCCTTGGGAGTGATGGTTGGCGGTGGGAGTTGCTCCCTTTGTCTTTTTATTTCAGGAGCTTTTCTGCTACCCCATCTCTACCTCTCATTTACGCACACACAGGCAGGGGAACTCCTTGGCTGACCCTCTGCCAGTGCCCAGAGAATTTGGAACTGAGAGTCATGGCATCTGAGAGCGCTGGGCCACCTGCCTGTCTTGAGTCCCACTGTGACAACATGGGCCAGGGAAACTGCTTCTGCTCTGAGTCCTCCAGGGAGAGCAGAGGAGAGACGTCCTGTGCATCAAGGACAGCAGCCCTGGGAACCCCACACTGCCCGGCGGACTGCTCTGTCCTTCACAGGAGCCAGCACCACTCAGTCCCCAGTGGGGTCTGCACCTCCATATGACACAGGAGGCCCCATTCAGGGTATCTCTCCACCCACTCCCCAGTCCCTTCTCTGGCAGGTGATGGAAGGAGGGAGGCTTGTGGAGCAGGAGTTAGCACTGCCACCTGGAAGGCTGAAGTGAGGAGCCTGAGCCCCTCTGTGACAGGCCCCCAGGCGTGCCAGGGCCAGCTAATCCCCAGCCCCTCTCGCTGTAACTAGAGCCCTTCCCACCCCCTCAGGAAGGTGAGTGAGAACGGCATTAATAGAGAATCTCGACCCTCCCCACATGCACAAGCATGATCAGATGTTCACTTTTACTGTTAATCACTTCCGCCTGTCGACCACAAGGCAACAGTTATGTGCACCTGCCTATTCAGGACACCTTGACTTCCTGAGGTTCAGCCAGGCAGGTGGTGGAGGGGGAGGAGGAGGGCCCAGGGGACACAATTCCAAACCCAAGGTTTGCCTCAAGCAGGGCTCAGAAACGTGTATCTGCAGAATTGGGACAGGTCACCGGGGACTAGGGGACAGGATCAGGCATCAGGTACTGCCTCCCCAGGCACTGCTCAGTGCCATGTGGCTGGAGCTGCTGGCTTCTGCTCCAACACTGGCCCTGAGGCTGGTGGTGGGAGGCAGAGGGGCTGGCGGGGGCTGCCTGGTACCTCCCAGGGAGTGTGAAATCAGGGGCCAGGCTGGGTGCCCCTTAGACCATCCACAGCTTCAAGACTCTGTGATTCTGGGTCTGAGAGCACCAGCATTGACCGCAGATGCCCAGGCCTGGGGTGACTGTGGACTGGGGTGACTGCCCGTCGAGGATCCAAGTAGCAGGCTGGTGGAATGGAGTTATTCACTCTCTGTGTTCTGTGTCAGGCAACATGGGCAGTGCAGAACATTTTTTAAAGAAACGCATCTCTGGGGCCGGCCCGGTGGCGCACTGCTACAGTGCGCTGCTTGGGAGCGCGGCGGCGCTCCTGCTGAGGGTTTGGATCCCACATACAGACTGGTTCCCACTCACTGGCTGAGCGAGGTGCGGATGCAACACCGAGGGTTGCGATCCTATTGCCGGTCACGAAAAAAGACAAAAAAAAAGGGAAAAAAAAGAAACGCATCTCTGCAAACCCAAACCAGATTGGAGGAGACACAGAAGTGGCTGCCTCAGCAGAGGGGGGTGGTGTGGCGGTAGAGAACTCCAGGAGGCCGCTCCAGTGCCCAGCTGGTCAGTGACAGGGTGGTAATAGATGCTCAGTGAGCACTTTTGAAGTTAAATTGACATAGGCAAACCATACCAAAGTACTGTGCTCACCAGAGATTGCTAGTTATCCCCAAACCACTCTCCCTGAGTTCAGTCTTTATAGACCCCCACTCTTCAGTGAGCACCTGGCTACCTGAGTAAAAATTACTTTTCCGAGTGTATTAGTCCATTTATGTTGCTTATAACAAAATACCTGAAACTGGGTGATTTATAAAGAAGATGAAATTTATTGCTTTCAGTTTCTGAGGCTGGGAAGTCCAAAGTCCATCTGGTGGTGGTGACAGTGACCCAAGGGTCTCACATTGCAAGATGGTGGAAGCAGAGAGAGCAGAGAGAGCAAGACAGACTCTCCTCTTCTTTTAAAGCCCTCAGAACCACACCCCTGACCACCATTTTTAATCCATTCACTACTGCACGGTCCTACAATCTAATCACCTCTTCAAGGCTCCATCTTTCAATTACCATAATAGGATTTCCCACCCTCTTAACAGTCACAGTGGGGACTGAGTTTCTAATACATAAAACATGGGGGATACAATCCAAGCTTCAATGAATTTGGGGGGACATGGTTCAATCCACTACACCAAGTTACACTTGAAGTAACATAACACCATCTGACCAAGTTCTGGCCAGCAAGATGGAAGTGGCGTTGTCATGGGCACCTTCCAGGAGTATCCCATAAAAGACAGCTGGACACATCGTCCCTCCTGCTGGCTGGGATGCGTATGTGACAGCTGGGCCTGAGCAACAATATTGGGCCAGGAGGCAAGTGTGTGACTCGAGACCATGCACAGCAAGGCGGAAGAATCCTGGGTGTCTGAGGACTCACGCAGGGCAACTTCTGCAGAGTCATCACCAGCACCATCAGCCCACATGTGCCTGGACACAGGGTCCCCCTTCTGTGAGAGTCTCAGCATCAATTTCCCTGCTATACCTTTCCAGATTTGGGAAACGCTTCTTCCCATAGCCCGGAAAGGGCTTCTCTCCCCTCAGCCTGTGATGAAAACAAATGGGCTTAGTGTTCTTCCAATCTGCTGCCTGCAGGTAAACTTCACACACCTAGTCCTTGTTTCTTAGCCTTTTGATGGTCAAATACCTTATTCCTCCTCAACTGGAACCAAACTCTGGCCACTAAAATCCTTGGTTTTCAAGACATCATCTCTGCTGTGGTGTTCCTGAAACTATTTTTGGATCAATACAGAGAATTTGACTTCATTTTCTGTCTCTGAATTTGGCCTCTAATGGTAGAAAGAAGGGCCATGGGATAGAAATAAATACCAAGAATAATAAGAATGATCAGTAAATATTTCAAAATATTTTCCTACCACAGTAAGATTAAACAGATCTACTAAGTCTCAGAAAGGGCTCAGGGGTGAAGCAACAGAAAAGAGAAAAGCAGCAGACTCCAGAAGAAGCCAGGCTCCCCAGAGCTGCACGTTCCATGGAAGCATCAGCCTGGAACTTCAGTGTTGAAGAATCTTCTACTCGGTGTCCTGTCACTTACTGCTGAAGAAATCATCTTGCTTGAACTATCCTAAGTCTTTTCTGGAATGAGCCAGTGTATAAATAAGTAAACAGAGAAAGAAAGCATTGCAGCCTCCAGCAGGACTTGCGCACTGTGAGTGAAAGCACATAGCAGTTCCATAAGAAGCTGTCACGGACCCTGCAGAACCACGTTCGCAGCCTGCATGAGAGGTGCTTGGCTAGACATGAACACGACCTCCTGTTGTACTGCCCAGAGTAGGCACATATTACACACTGAATTTAAAACAACTCGGTCTTGGGGGTGAGGAGGATTTACGTTCTTAAAAAGAGCTCTCTGGGGGCAGGCCTGGTGGCGTACTTGGGTTCGGATCCCATATAGAGACTGGTCCGCTCACTGGTTGAGCGTGGTGCGGGCGCGACACCAAGGGTTGAGATCCCATTGCCGGTCGCGGTACGGGCACGACACTGAGGGTTGCGATCCCGTTACCGGTCAAGAAAAAAGACAAAAAGGACAAAAAAGAAAAGAGCTCTCTGGAGAAATGGGAATGGCAGGTGATAGAGTTTGGATGTGTTGTCTCTCCGAAACTCATGTGGAAATTTGATCTCCAATGTGGCAGTGTCGGAAACTGATTGAGTCATGGGGGCAAATCCCTCATGAATGGATTAAAGCTCTCCCTGGGGGAGAGGGGATTAATGAGTGAGTTCTTGCTCTATTAGTTCCCATGAGAGATGGTTGTTTAAAAAGACCCTGGCACCTCTTCTCTCTCTCTCTCTCTCTCTCTCTTTCATTTATTTCCTCTCACCATGTGATCTGCTTGTACCCACCGGCTGCCTGCCACTTTCCACCATGAGTAGAAGCAGCCTGGGGCCCATGCCAGATGCAGCTGTCCCAGAATTGTAAGCCAAATAAACCTCTGTTCTTTATAAATTACCCAGTTTCAGGAATTTCTGTTATAGCAACATAAATGGACTAATATAGCAGGTGTCTTAGTCTGTTCGGGCTGCTGTAACAAAGCACCCTAGCCTGGGCAGCTTATAAACAACAAGCATTTAATTCTGACAGTTCTGGAGGCTGGAATTCCAAGATCAAGCCATGGCAGATGCAGTGTCTAGTGAGGCCCCTCTTCCTGTGTCCTCACTCCTAGACAAGCTCTCTTGTTTCCTATAAGGACACTAATCCTGTTCACAAGGACTCCACCCTCATGACCTAATCACCTTCCAAAGGCCCCACCTCCTAACACCATCACCTTGGGGATTTAGGCTTCAGCATATAAATTTGGGGGGACATGAATATGCAGCATTTAACATTTGTTGGATCTGTCAAGGGAACATTCAGAGATGAAAAGTATTCCAAAAGGCAAAGAAGATGATTTGCAAAATGGGGCGAGGATGTAGATTTCAGTAAGACTAGCTTATCCAATAAAAACACACCAAAAAAAAAAAAAAAAAGCACAAAAACCCAATATTTAATATTTAAAAAAACCCACAAGATTACCATGTTTGTACCTGCCTCTTCATGGTAGAAAAACACCAACTCCTCACTTATCACCCACAATGCTGTGTGACTTCCTCAGACATCAGAGGCAAGGTTGTTTCAGCTAGGGAGTCCAAGTTTACAGGAAATGCTCAAGATTTTGTTATTGGGGGGCCAGACTAGACAGAGTGGCTGTGCTATTTTTGTGTTATGTGAAGGTACAAAGCATTTCTTTCTTCCTGACTGTGGAAAGCCATTTGCACACACGTCGACGACAGGAGGTAAGCAGAACAGAGTGGAGCAGCTGTTCCCACGTGGTGAATCACATGTTTACATTTCTACCCATTTCTCTCATTACAATATCATTTTGGGCCCTTCAAAGACATGATCAAAATTAGTATCACTCCTAAGGGGACACTCTTTCCTTCTACTCAGGTCAGAAAATTCATGGGGCAGAAAGGAAAAGTGGCTTCAACAAAGGTGACACCTGTCATTTAACATTGAAGAAGGTAAGAGACTAAATCACGCCAAGTTGCTCAATTCTGGCTCTTTTGGCTTTTTTCTTATCCCTGAAGGCCTCTGAGACAGGAGTCATTACACCTGCTGATCTTAATGAGTAGAAGAATGTCCTGAAACATTGTTACTCTTGGTGCTTCCTCCCATCTCCGTGACTCTCTCCACATTAAAGAGGCTGAGTTTGGGGTGAGCAGAGGGCAGCCTTGGCTTTGACTTCTAAGCCAGGGTCTTAAAATCCATGCCGAGACAGTTTCCAAAGTCGAGGCTCTTATTTCGCAAGCACCTGCCATTCTAAGCAGAGCAAAAAGTGTACTGAAATCTCACAACAGACTCAAAGCAAAAGGATCACACACACATGCACACATATACATGCACACACATACACACTTGCATGCATGTGCACACCCACATACACTCATGCACACACCCCCACATGCATGTGCACACACGTGTGAACACCCACAGAGCCTTGAGAGATCATGTGCTTAGCCTGTCTTCCCACTCCTCCGAGAGGAGAGAGGGACCTTTCAGGTGGAGTTGGGGCCTGTTCTTCTGAGAAGCCCTGACTCTGACCTGGCTCCTGCTCTGATCACATGTATCCTCTGAGACACCCCTGCCATTTTCACTCACTGATTGAACAGTCATGGAACATCTATTTCGTGCCTTCCAGAACAGAAACTGCATGGGCCTTGGGTCCCTGACACCCATATGAAAGAACAGATCCTCAGCTCACTCTGAGGTGATGCTGAGTGGCACACTACCCTCTTGTTGTGCTGGTTGGCCCTCACGCTGATACTTAGTTAGCAGGGAGATTTGCAGGGGACTGCCTTGGGCTGAGCTGCATCCCTTTAAACCTCACCTGCTGGATCCCCAAACCCCAGGACCTCAGAATGGTACCATATTTGGAGACAGGATGTCTGGCTACTGCTAAGCTATGGATAAGGCCTGGGATGCTCTTCACAGGGCCGATTGTCTAGCTCTTAATCCTGTTCGTGATGCCAGTTGTAAAGCTAGGTGATCACACTAGTTGTTGTAGCTCTTTACCTGCTGGTAATCCTGCACCAACTGGGCCGATGGTTGAGCTACGGCTGGGTCTGGAGCTTACAGATGGGGTCACAAACCCTTCACACACCAGGCTGGGTCACTAGACCCATTCACACAGGTCTATGAGCTAGGCAACCGGCCACATGGTCCTTGGAAGCTGCAGGTCTGGAAAACATGGCCACGCAGGGCAGGCGCCTGAGGCAATAAAACACCAGCCAAAGTGGTGCTGCCTTGCAGGCGCACTTACTCCACCCATACACAATGTTTATGGAACCACCCTGAACCAGCTCCGAGGCGAGGGGAGCCTGACCAAATTGTTCCATTTTCCCAACAATCCACCCCTTCAGGGTCCCTCACCGTACAATCTATATGTTCAGAATCTTCTGCAATGTTCCCTTAGTGAGGATAAGTGACCCTTACGTTTACATAACCTATTGTCTATTCAATATGCCTTAAGGTTTGCAGTTCTGTCCTTTTAACTGTCAGCTGCATATGTCCGGTTAGTAGTCACCATTGGTGTGATCCTCTATGCAAATCCTGCAGTTGTACTGATCGGATATTCAATGCATATTCAGCAGGCTGACACATTGATCACACAACCTTGGTGCAGTGCCTGCAGTCAGAACACCGACCAGACCACTCCCAGAAATTTGACTGACAGCTCAGGTCCTTGCACTTTGGCTGTGTTCACGGCCCACCCACATTGTTCCAAATGACTTCGCTGCATTGGAGCTGCCTGGCTTAAATCTGCAAGAGAATCAGAGGTTAGTAACACGTCATCAATGTAGTGAAACATTGTAACTGTGCTGGGCCTAGTCCACTTGTCTAGGTCCCCAGCCACCAAACCATGACAGATGGTTGGGCTATGCAGATAACCTTGGGGCAATACTTGAAAGGTCCACTGTCTTCCTTCCCACATGAAGGCAAAGTGATCTTGGCTATCAGCCAAGATTGGAATGGAGAAAAAAGCATTTACAAGGTCCAATAAATAATGATAAGTCCCCAGCTGAGTTTTCAGCTGATCCATCAAGTCATAAACTGAAGGCACAGCTGCATGCAAAGGAGGCACTGCTTTGTTCAGTTCTTAATAATCTACAGTCATTCTCCTGGTACCATTAGGCTTTTTCACTGGCTATACCGGAGCATTAAATGGGCTCTGAGCCAGACAAATAATACCAATTTTCTCTAATTCCAATATAGTGGCACTTATCTCTTCATGTCCTCCTGGTAGGCGATACTGCTTTACATTAACTGCATGTCTTGGCTTGGGTAACACCTGTGGATCATGTTTAGCATGTCCTCGTAACACAGGCTTTATTGTCCGTATTTGCAACTGAAATAAAACTCTCCAGTTGTTGTTTGCAGGTGCAAACCATAAAGCACATCCACACCCAAGATGTATTCAGCTACAGGAGATATATATACAGTATATACATGAGGAGGTAATCTTCCTATGCCCAATGGCAATGATACAGCTTTGGCCTCAGGAGTATGTCCTCCATAGCCATCTATACAAACTGTGGCCACTGGAAATTTATCGGGATTGCCATATATCAGGCTACATTCTGCACCTGTATCCACCAATGCCAAAACATGCTGCACATTTTTCCTCGACCAATGTATTGCCAATTCAACATGAGGCCTCTAGTTTTTGCCTGCCCCCAAAAGATGAGTACCTTGGTCTGCTCCCTAATCAGAAGGGAACAGTTCATTCGCCTCCTCTGGAGCAACCAAAAAGTCCTTTAAATCCACTGAGTGTACCTTGCTACCTGTTTCCAGACATTTGGTGAAACACTGTGCAGGGCGCAATTGCTGCCACAAGGCAAACAGGACTGCATTTGGCTGCCAGTCAATTTTCTTTTTATCAACCCCTGCTGCAAGCAAGTCAAGCCACATCTGCTTACAGCTAGTCTTGGTGGTCCCTTTGGGATAAAATCCTCAGCATTTCTTGAGAGTTTGGTCTTAGCCACCTTTCAGACCCCTTTTGCTTGTCTGTTATCCTCTACTTCACCCAAGCTGGCTATCATGGTCATTACCTCATGTATAGGATGACCAATGTATGGGGCCAGTATGGCCATCAGTGACCCAAAGGATGTTTATGGGGCATTTTGCAGCACTATGTCTCATGTTGCCTGTAAAGTTCTCATCGTCTGGGCCACGAGTATTCATATTAAACATGGACTGCCACATCCCCAGCTCTTGAATGATTTGGACCAGCTCAGTATACGTTTGCCATTTACTAACAATCTCGGGCAGTTCTCAAGCATTTGCCCACACGGATCGGGCAGCTGCATTCACCCAGTCCACCAAGGAGTGATTACCTCGTCTGGGTGCATATCTGTGGCTATTTTTTAGCCGTTGTCTCAGGGACGGGTTCATGGTGATGGAGGCCAATTTCTCCACCTCCTCACCAGAGCACATTATACTATTCACCTCTAGGTCCCATAACTGCAACAGTCAAGCCACCAGGGGCTCCCCATGTTTCTGCCTGAACTGTCTCCCCAAGGCAACCAGTTCAACCTGGGTATATGGGACATAGGTAGTGAACTCAGTCACCTGTGGATTGCCCACTGGTTGTCCGTCTGGTCCCATAGGCTGCTTGTGCCTCAATTTCTCATACACAACAGGTCGTGCCTGGAGATGCACGGTTTCCCCCAATTCACCATTGGGTTGGTCATCTTCTCTGGTGTGAGGGGCAGGAGTGGCCAGTTGCTGCATGTCATCCTCTAGGACATTTATCCGTGCTTCCAATGACTCTGCTTTCTGCCTCGAATCTGCCAGTAGCTGCACATCATCCGCCAACAACTCTGCTTTCTGCTTCATCTCTGGATCAGTTTGCAGCAGAGTGAGCAAAAGCCAGGCTCCGGTCAGCAGAAAAGTGGCCGCCAGGCACCACACGCTTGAAGACAGCCACATTTCTTCCTCTCCCAAGGGGTTTTCTGCCGTAGTACCTGGTCTAGGCTGCCTTGCAGTACAGTGTGCAGCAACCAGCTTCCAGTCAACAGAAAGGTGGCCATAGGACACAGCATACTCATAAATAGCCACATTTCCTCTTTCTTCCAAGGGCTTTCAGCTCCTGTATCTGCTCAGAGTCCTGACGCAGGCTATGCCAAATGTGGCATAATCCTGCCCAACTATGCCAATTTGTCTGGCTACAACAAGGGCTACTGCGACGCTAATGTCTCAAATCCTGCTCACAGCTCCAATTGTCTAGCTCTTAATCCTGTTTGTGACGCCCACTGTAAACCTAGGCGACCATGCTAGTTGTTGCGGCTCTTTTACCTGCCGGTAATCCTGCACCGACTGGGCCGATGGTTGAGCTAGGGCTGGGTCTGGAGCTCCCAGACCCCTCAAGCCCATTGTCCGGACTGGGTCACAAACCCTTCACATGCCAGGCTGGGTCACCAGACCCGTTCACGCAGGTCTATAAGCTAAGCAACCGGCCACATGGTCCTTGAAAGCTGCAGGTCTGGAAAACATGGTCATGAAGGGTGGGTGCCCAAGGCAGTAAAACACCAGCTAAAGTGGCACCGCCTTGCAGGCATATTTACTCCACCCGCACACAGTGTTTACAGAACCACCCTGAACTGGCTCCGAGGCGAGGGGAGTCTGACCAAATTATTACGTTTTCCCAACACAGGGCCTTTGAAGAGGTAATTGAATTAAAATGAGGTTGCATGAGGGTCCTCTTCCAATATGTCCCATGTCCCCATAAAAAGGGGAAACTTGGAGGCAGACACACACACAGGGAGACCACCATGGGAACATAGAGATGCCATCTGCAAGTCAGGTAGACCTTAGGAGGAACCAGCCCTGCCACGCCTGGATATCATATATCCAGCCTCCAGAGCTCTGAGACAGGAGCTTCTGTTATCTAAGCCGCCTTTGTTACAACAGCCCCAGCAAACCAATAGAGGCCCCAACCCCAGCCCTTCAAAACCTTCATCTCATGACACTGATGTCCCCTGAGCATTTGGAAGCCCATCTTGTTTTAGTGTCTGTGCCTCTGCCAGAGACTTCATGGCTCCCACCATCCTACTGCAGTGGGAGGTCTCCAGCAGGGGGTGGGCTGGGTGGGATGTGGAGTCTTTGGCTTTGGGATTGCTGGTCTTTCTGTCCCACCGATTCTTCTGAGGGTTATCTGTTAGTGTGCCTGCACATTAGTAAGCCAGTGACCCTCTTCTTTAGACAGTTTCTTTCCTCTTGCCCTCCTGTCTGTGAGATTAAAGTCCCATTGACCACATTAATACCGGGGGTCCCATTCCCAGACATTGCTTACTGGACCAGGGACAGAACACTGACTCCAGCCAGATTTCCTCGGTCCAGGAATTACCCATTAGAACTGAGAGCGAGCTGAGCCTTTACCTATGGCTGGGCCTGAGGCTGTAAATTTGGAGCAGAAGAGTGTCAATTCTCCAAGGTGGGTCAGAGGAACAGACAAAACCACCTGCCTGAGGGAGGAGCAAAGAAGGTGTCCCAAGAGAAGGACAGCATGCACGGGGAGGTGGCCAGGCCTTTGGCCCCTGGCCAGTCCCTCCTGAGGCCACCGTGTCTCTGCGTCCCACGAAGACGTCCTCTCAGCTTTGCTTGTACTGGCTGATCTGCTCTCTCTGAACTTGCAACCAAATCTCTAACCTACCTCCATCTCTTCAAGTGGCTGAATACCTCCAAGGACTAATTTTATGGCTGAGAGCTATCTTCATAATCCAGAACCATTTATCTATTTCTTAATACAAGTATAGGAATGCTGATTTCCTTTTTGTTGGAAATAAATGTAATAGTTGAGTGTACATGCTCTGTATTAAGCCAGACACGAATTCAAGTCCCAGAGCTGCCACCTGCTTGCTATGTGACATTGGAGAAGCTTCTTAACCTCTTAGCCTCGGTCTCCTTGTGTACAACGTGGGGACGTTAACAGCCATCACCTCAACAGGTTGCGGTAATAAGTCAGTTGCACATATAGAGAGGTAGGTGCCTCTAGTCACGTGGACAGATAATCACAATATCATCACCTCTCTTTGATACAGTTACAGATGCATGATACCATTTGTTTAATTACCTGTATCTATTTGCACTGGGAAAAAAATCTAGACCTAAACACAGTGAAACTGGATCTCTGAGTAATTTTTACTATATTTCTTCTTGTCTCTATTTTCTCATTTATTGACAAAAATAATTGCTTATATCAAAGAAATTAAGGAAAAATATATTCCTCTTTGGGGGCCTGATATCTTTTTTCCAAAAGTGTGCCCAGTTGTCATCTCTGAAATTGGACATGACCTTGAGGCTCACTTCATGTAAACACTTCTCTTTAAGAACAGAGTGAAACACTAGTTACAGACATGTTTTATGAAATGCACCTGCAACTTGAAGTACCTCTCAACTTCAGGGGTTGGGGAAGGGGGGCAGGTGGGCAGGTAGCACGTGGCCAGGAGTTAGAGGTAACTGCAGGCGTAAACACTAGTTACAGACATGTTTTATGAAATGCACCTGCAACTTGAAGTACCTCTCAACTTCGGGGGTTGGGGAAGGGGGGCAGGTGGGCAGGTAGCACGTGGCCAGGAGTTAGAGGTAACTGCAGGCGTGTGTAAGATGCTTGTGTCCGAACCATGCAGCATTTCTGTGTGCTTGAAATTTTTCATAATAACATAAAGGGGAATCCACGAATGCATGCAGGATAAAAGCTGAAGTGGTGCAGAAGTACAGCGAGGGAAAACCACCAGTCCCTTCACCTCTGCTCCAGCCTGCTTGTCCCCCCAGGTGCCCTCTGGATATTCCCAGTGTCACCCCCTGGACATCATTCCCTCACCTTTTAGGGGAAGCCCAGAGAAGTTCCCCCACTTGCAGAGCTCTCAGTGCAAGCCAGTGTAAGCCCTCACCACCACATGCCTGTCACCCGGGGCTTTCAACTGCCCGATGCTTCTCTCTGCTCACCCACCCACAAGGGAGAGCTGGTAAAGCCCATCAAGTACTCACAGCCCATCCAGTGAAGATACCGAGGGAGGCAGACTCGTCACCCCTGGTGACAAGATCTTTTCTTGCCAGCATTAATTCAAGAATAGATTCCGACCACAGACATATGCACCTGCACCTCCCGGCAGCTTTCAAATTGTGCTCAAATACAGTGTTGGTGAACACAAACATAACAACAAAATGCTTTTGGAAATTCACAAAGCCATTGGGAAGAAACACCTTACATACAGAAGTCTCAAACCGGCATTGGTCAGCTCATTAAGACTGGAAATTTGATTATGACTGTGGGGTGTACTAAAGGCAATGTAAGTAAAATCCATTAGAATGGCTAACATAAAAAAGACACAATACTAAGTGTAGATGAGGACATGCAGCAACTGGAACACTCATACATTGCTAGTGGGGATGTAAATCAATGTAGCAACTTTGGGAAACTATTTTGTGATATCTACTAAAGTGGAAATATGATCCTAGCCTATGATCCAGCAGTTTCTATAAATACATACATTTGTACACAAAAAAAGTGCAAAAATATTCATAGCAGCACTATTCATAGTAATGCCAAACTAGAAACAACTTAAATGACTATCAACCATAGAATAGATGAATAATGTAGTATATTCAGAAAATGGAATGTTATACAGCAGTAAAAATGAATTAATGATTGCTTCACACGATACGTAGCAAAAAAAGTCAGAAATAAAAAAGTATATACTACATGTTCAAAAACAGGCACTATGGTGTTAGCAATTAGAATAGTGGTTACCGTGGGAGGATGGGCAGTGCTTGGAAAGGAGCATGATGTTTCTGGGGTGTTGGTAATGTTCTATTCATTAATATGGGAGGTTGTTACATAGTTGTGTTCATTTTGTGAAAGTTTATTGAGCTGTACACTTAGGGTTTGTGCACTTTTATGTATGTATGCTATGCTTCAATAAAAACAAGGATTAAAAAGAATAAAGGCAATGTCTGCTTTCAGCCATGATGAAGTAACAGGGTCTAGATTTATCCTCTCCTTAATTAAAAATTGAGCAAAATATATGAAACTGGTTTTAAGACATTACACAGCAGGCAGCTCAGGATAGTGATCCTTGAGAGAAGGGAAACAATGAAACAATGCATGTGTCCCAGCTCACTGCTTGGAGAGTGTTTCTAGACTACAGCTCGGAGAGAGAGAGTACTCTTGGAAACATTCAAAGAAGTCCCCTTGACTCTTAGTCTGGGTTCCAATCAGTCATGTGCATGAAGAAACTACTGACATTGGGGAAAGAAACACTGGAGAGGAGGAGGGTATGGAACCATCAGCAGAGCTTACACAAGTCTGGGAAGAGTCAGTACTTCCATTAGCTAGAGTAGAAAGACCTCCCAACACACTGGGCATAGAGTCTTCTGAATGAAATCGCCTCAACAGTCAGGTCAAATTAGCCCCAGACTAAGGGCTGTTCAGGGTCCACCTAACAAAGCTTAAAAGCAAACCTTCATTACATCTTGTTTCCATTATATTCACTGGATGAACTTAATAGCTGCATGGACATGAGAAAAGAAAGAATCAGTGAACTTGAAAATAGATCAATCAAAATAATTCAAGGTGAGGGTTAGCGGGTTAGCTCAGGTGGTTACAGTGTGGTGCTGATAACATCAAGGTCCAGGGTTCAATCACTGTACTGGCCAGCTGCAGGAAAATTTTTAAAAGGTAAAATTCTTCAAGGTGAATAACAAAGAGAAAAACAATGAAAAAAAAAAAAAAGAAGAAGAAGACACTAGGGGACCATATCATCATAGATGATATCCATGGCCAAATATATATAAATATATATAAAATTAGAATTCAAGAAGGATAGGAGAAATTGGGAAAGAAAAAACATTAGACAAAACAATGATCTAAATTTCCCATGAAGCCCATGTCAAGTCATGATCATCATAGTCAAACTATTGAGAGCCAAAAATAAAGAGTAAGTGTTGAAAGCCACAAGAGGAAAAATGACATATTGAATATAAGGGAATGACAATCTGATTTTTGTTTTTAATTTTAATTTTTAATTTTATTTTTTAAAATTTATTTTTTATTTGAACATAGTCGATTGTACATATCTGTGGGGTACAGCACTGACTATCATCAATACCTGTGTGCAACACGTGATGTCCAAGCCATGATAATTAGTATAATCTTTGTTATACAATGTAATTGAAATTTTCATGGCCCTTTAGCAATTCCTCCCTTTCCCCCCCCGCGACTTCCCCCTTTCCTACCTCTAGTAACCTCAGTTCTGTTCTCTTCTCTTGAAAGTTGAACATATTATTGTGATTGTGGTTTGTTTGTTTGTTTCTTTTTAGCTCCCACTTATAAGTGAGGACATGTGGTATTTATTTTCTGTGCCTGGCTTATTGCGCTTAGCATAATTTTCTCTGAGTTCATGCATGTTCTGCAAATGACAGTATTTCATTCTTTTTCATAGCAGAGTAGTATTCCATTATATAAATATACCACATTTTCCTTATCCAGTCTTCTGATGACGGACATTTAGGTTGGTTCCAACTCTAGGCTATTGTAAATAGAGCTACAATAAACATGGGAGTATTGGTAGTAGAGGTATTCCTTCAACATGATGATTTCCACTCCTTTGGATATACACCCAGCAGTGAGATTGCTGGATCATCTAGCAGTTCTATCTGTAGTTGTTTGAGGAACCTCCATACCATTTTCCACAATGGCTGCACCAATTTACAGTCCCACAACAGTGCAGGAGGGTTCCCCCTTCTCCACATCCTCACCAGCAGTTGTTATTCTCTCTTTTTGACAATAGCCAGTCTAACTGGAATGAGATGATATCTCACTGTGGTTTTGATTTGCATTTCCCAGATGCTGAGTAAGGGTGAGCATTTTTTCATGTGTCTGTTGGCCATTCATATATCCTCCTTTGAAAAATGCCTATTCAGCTCCTTTACTCATTTTTAATTGGGTTATTTGGTTTTTTACTGTTAAGTTGTTTCTGTTCTTTGTATATTCTGGATATTAATCTTTGGTCAGATGCATAGTTCGCAAATATTTTCTCCTACTCTGTGGGCTTTCGCTCTTTTGTTTCTTTTGCTGTGCAGAAGCATTTTAGTTTGATATAATCCCACTTATTTATTTTTCCTTTTGTTGCCTGTGCTTTTGGAGTTATGTCCATAAAGTCTTCGCTCAGTCCAACTTCCTGAAGTGTTTACCCTATGTTTTCCTTTAGGAGTTTTATAGTTTCAGGGCATATATTTAAGTATTTAATCCATTTCAAGTTGATTTTGGTATATGGCTGATTTCTCATCAGAAACCATGAAGGCCCAAAGAGAGTAGGACATCTTCAAAATGTTAAAAGACAAGAACTGTCACCCAGACTTTTATATCCAGTGAAAGCATCATTCAAGAATGAAGGATAAATAAAGATATTTTCTGAAAAAAAGAAAACGAAAAGACTTTGTTGTCAACATACTTGCACTACATAAAATGAATGCTAAAGGAAATTCTTCAGACCAAAGGGAATAATGCCAGATGGAAATCTGGATTGTCAGAAAAGGCTAACGAGCTTCAGAAATGGTTAATACCTGAGTATCTGGAGGGTAGTGACCATGTCTTACTCATTTCTGAATCCCCAACAGAATGCTTGGCTCACAAGTAGGAATTCAGAAAGTGTCTGTTGAATAAATGAATGGATGAGTTTATCAAGTCATGGACACAGGCCTAGGAAACAAGACAGAGGTTGAGGGACTAGACCTAAAGCAGCAAGGGAGGCAGTGGGTCTTAAGTCTAGTTGCTGAGACACGATCTCTCGGGATTCAGGTTAGGCTAGAGGGAAATTTAATGCTGAATCCTCTGAGATTGGACTAAAGTTTCTTAAGTCTTCCTGGGGTAGAGCTGAGCCTGCAGGCAAGAATTCAGTAACCCCAGCCGTGAACTATCATCACAGTTAGAAATTATCTACTGATTTATTTCTTTTTTGTTTCCTGTCACCCCCTCACTAGCATGTACACTCTGCTAGGATAGGAATCTTATCTGGCCCCGACTCAGGGGTTCTGACCAATGCTTGGCATGTAGATGGCACTCAATAAATATTTGTTGAATTAATGTTGAATGAAAAAACTCACTGTAAACCAAACCCAGGGGGGAGAAACCAGATGCAGCATTATTCATTCATTCCGTAAGATATAATTGACAATAGGCCTGGAGAAATCCCAGTCAGCACATTCTTTTCCCTCTGGGAAGGCGTACTTCAGAAGCCAAAAGTAGATCCAAGAGTCACTTGGTAAATACAGATTTGGGCTAAGGGGACTTGGAAGATCTTAAGAGACTGTGTCATTGAGCTGTGGCACCCTGATGAGTCATGCTTTCCCACACTGGGACAGACGTCCCTTGACAAACAGGATCCTGCCCTGCCCAGCGCTGGCACCTCTTCTCCATCACAGTGGGAGGAACACTGACAGTCTGTCCTCCCTCACTCCCCCTCTCAGTGCTCCTTACTGGTCACAATCATGCGTCAGTCCTTTCTGCTTAACCCGCATTACAGTGTCCTTTATTGGTTACATTTTTCACTGTGGCTTCCCAATGAGATTTCGGCAACAATTGTACATATCCTGCTAAAGATAAACCATCCTAGACAGTGGACCAAGACCTTCCAGTGTCTGAGTTGAAAAGTCACTCAGTCATTGTACCTCAATTTTCTTATCTTTAGAAAATGAAATAATAATATCTTTTCCATTCATCCCACAGGGCTGTTAAGCAAAAGGAACTGAAGAAGATGAATACGAGCGGCTCAGAAGCTGTGATTTAACCCTTATAATTAAAGCTCTTTACCAGATTTGCTACTGATGGGCTACCTGATGATGTTAAATCATTTTGTCAGATGTGTAGCCCATCATCTTGTTCTTAACAAGCCTTTAGGAAATATTGATTATTGATATGGCTCTATTAACATGGTAAGAACTGAGATACCTCCCCACTTTCCCAAGGAGCACGCTCGAGAAAAAATAGTTGGTTGCTTTTTAGGTAACTGTAGTGTTTTTGTTTTGTTGAGTGCAGTACAAAAATTTGGGACCATAGCTGAATGGTTTACAAGAAAAGAGGGAATTTTGGAAGTTTTGTAGGAGAAGGGATGAAGAGAGGAGACTTGGCAATATGGTAGCAAGGAAGAAAACTTTTATAGGGAGAACAGGTCTAGCTAGTCAAACGGAGGGATTTAATTAAGTTTTGCTTTGTGGTGTGTGATGTAATCCTCTTCTCTGTTTTCCCATGAAACCTTCATTAAGATCTCATTAGTCACAAATACTTCTGAATTTGAAACTATTGGGGGGTTGTGAACAAAGTGCTCAGTCTGGCCTTGAGGTATACAGGGAGTGAGAGCAAAGACACATCATCTTTCTGGTTATATTATCAATTTAAAAATGAGCAGATAAACTATGTGACCTTTATGGGCTCTTCCAGCCCTAATGTTCCATGATTCTATATATGGATGAGGTTGGGGTGGGGTTGAGAATCTCTATTTAAAAAATTTTTCTCCAGATAATTGCAATGCACACCAACCTTGTGCTTCATTGTACATATATTCATCATATTCAATAGGAAATTTTAATTACCCACAGAAAAATGATCCCCTCCCCCAACCCCAGCATGCAGCATTGCTGACAGCAGCAATGAAGGTGTGCTCAGAGAATGTAAACTCACATTAATATCATTCTAAGTAAAACATGTTTATAAAAATAATGTATCAATGGGAGAAAGAATGTCTCTTCAACAAATGGTGCTGGGACAACTGGGAAAGAATACATGCAAAAGAGTAAAGCTGAACCTCTATTCATACCATATTTTTATTTGTTTATTTTTAAAAGTTTATTTATTTATCAATATTATTATATTTTTACATTCTAAGATGTGGCAGAGCAGGTGGGGGGAGGGGGAGAAGGGAAGGGAGAAGGAAATAGGGTGGGAGAAGGAGGAAGGAGGGGGGCCGTGGTTGAGGCACGTGGCACCCACCTCATTCCTGCAGGGGAGACCAGGGGGCTTCCAGTGGTGGCTTGGTGGTCATTGCTGGGCTGGTTACAGATGTCAGAGGGGCGCGGCTGAAGCCCTCAGCCCCCCACCACCCCAGTTTGGAAGCCCAAGGCACTTCCTGCAGAAGCTTGGTGGTTGTCGCTGGGCTGATTGAGGGTGTCGGGGGGTATGGCTTAGGCCCCCGGTCCTTCCCCCTCCCTGGCTTGAGAGCCCAGGGGAATTCTGGTCCTTCTCAGTTTTATAGGTGTTCTTTGGTGGTGTTAGACCTTTAATAGTTAATATCAAACTTTGTCTCTGTTCTGTGGGCATTTTGTTTTTTCTTTCAGTTCTGTGTTGATTATTCACTGTTCCCACCACTCAAACTCTGCACTGGAACTAATTTGTTGTCCTTTGCTTGCTTCTAAAATGGGGGAACTTCCCGTGGGGACCAGCACTTGAGCCTGTGGTTGAGCTAAATTGCTGCTTTGCTGCTGATTCCCCAGGGAAGGCTTTTTGTGCAGCTCAGGGTTTAATGGTTGACCTTGTATGTCCTTCTGGGTCTGGTGAGGTCTGGTGCACCTGAGTTGTGTGGAAACTCTGGTCTGGGCCTGAGACTTTCAGCAAACTGCACCCCCTGCAGATCTGTGTTCCTTTTTAAAAAAATTTTTTTTTTTTTTTTTTTTTTTAAAAGATGACCGGTAAGGGGATCTTAACCCTTGACTTGGTGTTGTCAGCACCACGCTCACCCAGTGAGCAACCAGCCATCACTATATGGGATCTGAACCCGTGGCCTTGGTGTTATCAGCACCACACTCTCCCGAGTGAGCCACGGGCCCTCCCCGGATCTGTGTTCCTGACCAGTTTCCTCTTAGTGGGCCCTTGCTGACTGGGGAGGAGATCAGCTGTCCGTGCTGCGTTCCAGTGATCCTCCAGTGGGCGCGTCTCCCCCACGGCCTGTGCTCTGAACACTTCCCGTGGGACGGGCCTTGCACCTGTCCTTTGAGATGACGCCAGCCTCTGAGTGGCTCCTTTTTTCAGTTGTGGCTCCTCATTCCTGTGTGGGTCCACGGGAACCCTATTAGTGGTCTTGCTGGTCTGGGGGCCACCAAGACCTTCTTCTCCCCTGCTGCCTCCAAGCAACTTCATACAAAGGGCACAGCTGCAGCTTTTGCCAGCTCCTGCTCCACGCACTCACCAGGGCCAGCCCTGAAGGGGCAGGGATTTGAAATGGTCGGAGCAGTTCTTTCTTTCTCTCATCGTGGCTTCTCCCGCCTTCATGTACTCCGTAGCTCTCTCTTCCTCTTCTCCTGAGCTCTAGTGGCCCCAGCTTGGCTGTTGTTGCTTTTTAATAGTTGTAAATTGGTTGATTGTGGGAGAGAGTGACACTGAGGACTGTCTATTCAGCCATCTTGCCCGGAAGCCTTTGGTTTTTTAATCAGCAGCTTTTGAGTACCTTCCTTCTTTTTCTTTTCTTCCATCAAAAGTTCCTCTTCTTGTGTTTCTTGTTCTTCCTCCCTGGGCTCTGTCCCAGAGGTGGCAGCAACACATCTTATACCATATTTAAAAAAATTAACTCAAAATGGATTATAGACCTAAATGTAGGAGCTAAAACTACAAAACTCTTGCAAGATAACATGGGAGTATACCTTCTTGACCTTGGATTAGGCAATGGTTTCTTAGATATGATTCAAAAAGCACAAGTGACCAAAATAATTAAAAGATAATAAGATCAATAAAGATAAGTTGGACTGTCAAAATTTAAAACTTGTGTGCTTCAATGGGCACCATAAGAAAGTGAAAACACAAACTCTTTAATAACTCTTATGAATTAAAAACAGCCCAATCTGCCCTTTCTCTGCTTCCACCATCTTGAAATGTGAGACCCCTGGGTCACTGTGGCCACCACCAGATGGACTTTGGACTTCCCAGCCTCAGAAACTACTTGGAGCAGCTATCTTTGTTCTTGAGGTAGGAACTGACGTGGAGGATGGCAGATGAACAAGAGAGGAGCACACATCCCCAGCACTGTTAGCCAATACATCATCCCTGGATTATTTGTGCTTGGATTGGTTTGTGAGAGAGAAATAAACTTCTATCTTGTTTAAACCACAAAAAACCAAAACAAAACACAACAAAAACTCAAACAAAACTAAAAAAACTCAAAACACAAGTCATGGCACCACACACACACACACACACACACACACACACACACACACACACACACTCACACACTGTCCAATTCAAAACTGGGCAAAGGATTTAAATATACACTTCTCCAAAAAAAGATGTGCAAATAGCAAATAAGCACATGAAAAGATGATCAACATCATTAATCATTAGGGAAATGCAAATCCAAACCACAGTGAGATACCATTTCACTCCCACTAGGATGGCTAAAATAAAAAAGGCGGACAATAAGAATTGTTGAGGCTGTGGAGAAACTGGGACCCTCATATATTGCTGGTAAGAATTTAAAATGGTGCAGCTACTTTGGAAAATAGTTTGGCAGTTCCTCAAAAAGTTAAACGTGAAGTTAACCATATGACCTAGCAATTCTACTGGTAGGTGTACAATCAAGAGAACTGAAACATACGTCCACACAAAAACTTGTACATAATATTTATAGCAGCATTATTCATAATAACACAAAAGTGGAAACCACACAAATGTACATCATGGTGAATGGATAAACACATGTGGTAGAGCTATAGAAGGGAATATTATTCATTTATAAAAGGGAATGAAGTACTGATTCATGTTACAACATGCACGAACCTTGAAAACATTATGCTAATGGGCCGGCCCGGTGGCGCACTGGATAGTGCGCCACTTGGGAAGCGCGGCGGCGCTCCCGCCCGAGGGTTCGGATCCCACATACAGACCGGTTCCCGCTCGCTGGCTGAGCGAGGCGCGGGAGCAACACCGAGGCTTGCAATCCCGTTGCCGGTCCCCAGTCCGGTACGGGGGCAACACTGAGGGTTGCGATCCGTTGCCAGACACGGAAAAAAGACAAAAGACAAAAAAAAAAAAAAAACCATTATGCTAAGTGAAAGAAGTCAGTCATGAAAGGCAACATATTGTATGATTTCACTTATGTGAAATGTCTAGAATAGGCAAGTCCATAGAGGCAGTAGATTAGTGGTTACCAAGGGCTGGGGGGAAGCAGAGGGTTGGGTAATAGCTGCTAATGAATAGAGTTTCTTTGGGAGGGATAAATATGCTTTAAAATAAAATGGCAGTAATAGTTGCACAATTCTGTGAATATACAAAAATCCACTGGATTGTACATTTTTATTTTTATTTTTTGGCGTCTGGCCGGTAGGGGGATCCCAACCCTTGACCGTGGTGTTACGAACACTGCACTCTAACCAAATGAGCTAACTGGCCAGCCCTGAATTGTACACTTCTTTAAAAGGGTGAATTTTATGGTATGTGAATTATATCTCAGTAAAGCTGTTATAAAAAAATGTTGGCGCTGTCTGGTTAGCTCAGTTGGTTACAGCGCAGTGTTAAAACACCAAGGTAAGGGTTCAGATCCCCATGTTAGCCAGCTGTAAAACAAAAACAAAAACAACAAAAAAGTCACATGCACACAATGATCATATAAAACATTCATAAACAAAATAGAAATTTTTAGATTATGCATTCCATTGCTCAATCAACAACACATTGTATTAATCAGGACTTCTTTTGCAAGTGACAGAAATCTGGTTTAAACTGGTTTAAGCAGAGAATAGAATGTATTGCCTCACATAGTCAAAAATTACAGGGTTGTAGGCTTTAGGCATAGCTAAATCTAGAGGCTCAAATGATGTAATCCAAGAATCCCTTTTTTTCCATCCCTCAGATCTGCTTTCCTCTGTGCTGGCTTCATTCTCAGGCAGGCTTTCCCCAAGTGATGGCCACCCCTGTCTACAGAATTACAACCTTTCAATTTAGCAGCAAAAGAAAATGTCTTTCCTAACAAAAGTCCAGGATTAGACTTTTTGATTGTCCTGGCCTGAGTCATGTTTGTGGCCAGGGGGATGTGATACTTCATTAACCAGGCGTTATGGTAGGGGTAAACTATAGTGAGTTCGTGCTAATGCTATGAATGTAAAAATTAGATTATTTAAAGCAGATGACCTTTGTTTTGGAAAAGAAAGATGGATTCTTGGAACTAACATTAATTTACTTGGAACAAATGGATCAAAACTCTAAAAAAATAAATAAATAAATTGCAGGGCTGGCTGGTTAGCTCAGTTGGTTAGAGTGCAGTGTTATAACACTAAGGTCAAGGGTTCAGATCCCCTTACCATCCAGCTGCAAAAGAAAGATTGCAAAAGTGGCAGATCAGGGTAATGTTTGGAATATTGCATTTTGATTTTTGCAAAGCACTAGACAAGTCTTTCATAATATCCTTGTAAACAAAGACTGGATAATCGAGTTAAGTGGAGTTATAGTTCATTGACCAGCCATTTCCAAAGAGGACTGGCTAATGGGTCAATCTAATGGATCTTGGTGGAACACAGAAATCTGCTCTCAGTCTTGACCTAGTTGACTTCTTTATTAACCGCTTAGATAAAGATACAGAAATCATGTTTATTAGAGTGAGGGAGGGTATGGAGTCAAAAACAGTTAATATGTTGGATGACAGAAGTGAGATCCAAAATAATTCTCTTTTAATTCTAATTCTGGATAATTTCAAACATTCACAAATGTAGACATTATAGTCTAATAAACCCCATATACCAATCATCCAGCCTCAACAGTTTCCACCTCACGGCCAATTTCATTTCTCCTGTACCCTCACCAACTTCTCTTCCCTCATTTTATTTTGAAGCAAATCCCAGACATCACATTTTTTGAGAACAAAACTCTAACACTATTAGCATTCCTAAAAAGAAACTTAGTGGTTCCTTAACACTATCAAATATCCATTGCTCAAATTTCCAATTGTCTCATAAATATGAGGGTTTTTTTTTATAGTTTATTTGTTTAAATCAGGATCCAAAAGAGGTCCACACGTTTTAATTGGTTGATATAGCATTTAAATTTCTTTTATTCTATAAAATGCCCCCCTGACACTTTTTTCCTTGCAAGTTATTTATTAAAAAAACAAAACAATATTTAATAGCGATAAGTAGATGAAATACTAAAGTGAGATCTCATGAAATCAGCTGTAACAGTACAAAATGTGGGAGACATATCTGTTTGTGGAAAAAGGTCTAGGATTTCTAGTTGGCCACAACCTAAAAGAGTCAACATTATGCCACAGTTGCCACGGTCTTAATATACATTTAGGTTACACTAACTCCAGTACATGTGCTCATTATGAGATGTGGTTGTCCTTTCTATCATACAGGTCAAATCAGGCATGGCATATTGTGCCTGATGGTGGTTCCCACACTGTAAGAGAGACCGAGAAGCTGGAGTGCTTAGACAAAGCCCTGATTCTGGTAAGAGAGCTGTACCAGTCCTCCCCTGGCCAAGGAGCCTAGAGGAGAGAAGGCGGAGAGGATCTAGCTGTTTATCTGGGTGTAGGAGACTTGAGGAAGTGGGTCCCTATGCAATGGGTATACATAGAAGATGGAGAAGGGGCCCTGGAGCACTCACATTCAGCAGTTTTGAGGCTAAAGAAAGGGAGGAAGAAGGTACAGTTAATGAGTAGCGAGAGAGTACACAAATAATTAGATCCTACCATATACTAGCAGCCAAGGGGACAGCCTCAAAGTAAGAGGGTGTAGAATTATGAAGTAAGGACTGTGGTGTGCTGTGGTCTGGGCTGGTAGATGATCAGAAAATAACTGGCCCATGTGAGTGTTAAATAAAATTTATAGGAGGCCACTGGTTTGGACTGAGCTCCTGTGCTAGGTCCAACAGACCAAATCAAAATGGAGTCACTCATGCTGAAGTTTCATGTTATCAAGTTGAAACTAAGTTGCTTATTTGAACTTCCAAGAAATCAGGAGAGTGGTAGATAATAGCCAAATGCCCAAACATGCCAGTTTTAGCTGGCAGGATAAGGAAGTCCCCTCTGCTTTGACCTTTATAAAAATAGTAAGCTTGACCAATCTACTTTTTGTTTTGTTTCTGCTTTCCTTAGCCTTTTTCTGTCTATAAAACCAATCTCCTCTGCTTGACTCATCAGAACACTCCATTCTACTTTACAGAATGAAGTGTTGCCCAATTCTAGAATGTCAAATAAAAGCCGATTAAGATCTTTAAACTAAATTTGTTGTAACTTTGTGTTTTAACATGAGAATCAGTGGGAAGATGGGTGCGAATGCCCAGAATCAAGACACAGAGCTGGACAGTGCTTGACCTCAGGCCTGAAAGCTTTGGTATCAGTCCAGTTTGAGGAAAAGCTGATTCCAAGGCAAGGTGAAGGACACTTATGTTTATCGAGCACCCCTGAAGTGCTTCACATCTATTACTTTGTCTGACCTGCACAATGACCCTGCAAAGGGAAGTCTTGTATTTCTACTTAACAGATGGCAAAAACTGAGGCTCAAAGAGGTTAGTTACTAGCCTGAGGTCACACAGGCCTAAGTAGCAGGTCCAGGATTCAGACCAGGCTGGCCTTGAGACCTGAGGGAGGAAGCTGATGTCAGGGAAAAGGCTAACATTAGTGACTTAGCACTGAGGTCAGTGTCTGTGTCCCAGTCACGGTGCCAGGCTTAGTCCCTACCAACATCTGGAGAATATGCTGTGTCAGCATTTACTGTAGCTTCATGTTTAGACCAGGAAAAGGGTGTGATGAAAGGACTGACCCATGAGATTTTTTCCACAGAAACACAGACCAACAATTTGGTCTCCATATTGCCCCAGCCCTGGTCTCTTCTGGCACTAAGCCTAGCAGTGGAATCCCCACAGGAGAAGGAAGTGTCTTTACATTCAATTCTGTTTTTCTCCTAAAACAAATTCCAGAAACACTCGGAGGAGGCTTTCCTTGGCAGATGGTAGGAGATGTTGGTGCCCTGCTCATCCTTTCAATCCAAGGACAGATTCTAGGGCCCTGGCTGGAATCTCCCTCTTCAGAGCTGGAGTTTCAGGCATGAGGATGCTGCTCTGGATGTCAAGGGCAGTGCAAGGGTGGGAACTCCAGGTGAGAGTAAGGGAGCAAGAAGCTGCCCACTAAAGAGGATGCTGGGACAGGGCAGGGCTGGGCTGGCCCAACCAGTTCAGCCCAGCCAAGAAAGGGCAAGTCATATCTGGCTCACCAGAGGAGGCTTGGTCAGGGAGTGGTGCTGACTCAGGACCTGGTGAGTCAGGTGACAATGCAAGGACAGCTGTGGCCTGGGTGTTTTTAGAAAACTTTGGCTGTCAACTACTCTCTCTCATGGGCTGTTTCTGTACCTACTCTGAAGCAGGCAGAGAAAAAGAGGGCATCTTCTTTATAACAAGCCCTGGGTGAGGGGTATATAATTTTTAATTTTTTGTATTTTTTATTTGTTTTTTAATTTAAAAAATTGTTTTATCTTTAAATTCTTTTTTAATTTTAATTTTTAATCCCAAGCCCTCTTAACTTCAATGTCTAGATGTTTAATTAGAGCTAAGCAGAAAAGATAAGTGAAATTATCTTATAATTTCAGAATTTAGGCAAGAGGCTTCCAAATCCCCTTGATGTCTCTAAAAATCACTTATCTTTTCTGCCAAGTTCGAGGGTTCAGATCCCCGTACTGTCCCGTTGCAAAACAACTACAAAATAAAAAAATAAAAGTAGGAAAAGTCTTTGCTACCCTTTTGTCTCTCTGAGTGTGCCCCTCTTTCCTCCTGGTGACCTTCCTTCTAGCATCTGAAGAACCTTTCCCCTGTCAGCACTAGGCCCAGAGCTGACATCACAAAAGAGTTAGGATGACTGTCCGGCCTGTCCAGGTCTCAGGACAGCCTGGGATCACAGGGTACCTGAGCCCAACAGAGGGGGCTAACAAGAGGCATGGCGATACAGAAAGAAAGATCAAAGATACAGCGGTCTTGGGGGAGATACCAGCAGACAGGAGCCAAGTTTGCAGAAGTACAAACTGCAGAGGTATAGCAGGTCGAAGTGGCAAGGTCAGCAGAAGACAGGGAAGAGGAAGTGGACATGGAACAAAGGGCAGGTAGAGTTGGAGACATCCTGGGAGTTCTACTAGAAACAAGTGTGTTAGTCAGTAGTCTTTGTTGCAACAGAAATTGACTTCAGCATTTAGAAGCAGATCATAAATTTACTGAAAGGCTATTGGGAACTCTCAGGATTACTTGGAAGACTGGACAACCAGGCTCAGGAATTGGGGGGGCAGAAATGGACCACAAATCCAGTCTGTTAGGCCAAACAGTGACAACATCACATAACTGCCTCCCACCCCCACCCTTGGAGACCAGAGAGATTCTTCAGCTTTTAGCACCAAGGTGGCCAGCAATGGACCTGGGATCCCACTGGCTCTGGGGCCCACAGGTGTCCCAGAAACCAAGTGCTGCTGCTGCTGCATGGCTACTGCTCTCTGTGCATCCCACACTGTGCCTGCTGCTTTGTGTCATTAGCCTCTGAGTCAAGATTTGGGGCCGGTGCTTCTGATCGGTAGAGCTCAGCTCATGTCCTCACAGCCTAGATGTGTGTTTGGGGGTGGGGTAGGGTTGGGGAGTGGTGATGGGGAAGGGAATATAAAGGGAAGGGGACTCTGCATACTGAAAACTCATGGTGGAGAGTTTCCTAGTCAAAGAAAGGGGATTTGATGCTGGACAGCCAAAGACCTGACAAATGTCCATTATACAAGGAAGTGGGTGTGAATATCAGTGAGGGTGGGGGAATGGTACTGCTAGGAACCAAGCAAAGAAACAGCATCCCTATTACGCTGACAAGGACACAGGGCAGGTTTGTCCTGTGGACCCCAGTTTCCTAAGGCAGGACACAAAGTAGTGGAACCTTGAATGCACAAGCTACATGGGCAAGGGCTTGGCATCCTCTTGGGGGTATTTCAGATAACGGAGATGGCTGCTCTCAAATACTATCCTGGCAGTGTCTAACTCAATTGTATCTAGTGTGAGGTCTTTTGATACCCTGTGCTTCTGCCCTCTCTGGCTCCAGGAAAGAGGTGGGGCTGTCTGCAAATAACTGGGTGCTTATTCCAGAAAGCTGGAACTAGACAGGGCAGGACAAGAGCTGGCAGCTGACAGCTGGGAGTTAAGCACCAAGCCTCAGGAACACACAATTCCATGAAGTCTGGGCTTCCATGATCAAATAAATCTGTCACATTTTAAAATTTGCATAACTATTGTTACGCTATGTGGTAATTAGGCATAAAAGAAAACAACCAGAATCTGTATTCTTTTTATCAATCCGCATCAAATATTTAGGGTTTTTTTTCTCACTTTGCTATTTTTCTGATATCTCTAAGAAGTATCAGTATCAATTCTTCTACCTCCATGTACAATTTTATCACCTCCTCACTTTCGTTTGAAAATTTAGATCTGGGATGCAGAGCACTGAGTTACTCATATTCCCCCTTCTTAACACACTGGCTACCGACATCTTTAGTTTGTGCATGGTCTCTCTCATTTGATTTCATTTTATATATTTCCCCTTCTTCCCCTCTCATTGCCCTCCCCTCCATACGTTCCATTTATAATGTGTTTGATGTATGTTATTAAGTATGTGTGAAACCATAAAAGAAAGTATAGTTTTTTGTGTTTTTAATTTACATGATGGCAATGCATTATAAATCTTTTCTTTTTTTTTTTGGCGGCTGATGGGTAATAAATCATTTTCTGTTTTCTTTGATTCAGTTCACCATGTTGCTGAATGTGAGCTAGTTAATGGCTTAATGCAGCATGTGGGATAGGCCAAGGGCAAGCCTGCTAGATAGGCCCGATAGTACAAGGAATTTTCTTACATGGTAGATGGTAGACCCTTGAATGCTAACCTGGCCCCTCACCCCAAACCTAATCCTATAAAAACTTAGTCCCAACTCTGAACTCATTAGACCAGTTTTCTCTCCTTGAATTGCCTATACCGATCACCATAATGTGGGCATGTTTCTGTGAAGAACTAAGAAGGCATTGCTCTTGGCTTTGCTTGTTTGCCAGTTTGTTAGTAAATTGAAGTGCTAAGAACCATGACTTGTGTCTGAGTTATCATATTAGCCAATTTTTAAACCCAAGCCAACCCTTTGTGATTTGGACTAACTCAATGCGCATCACCATATTTTATTTACTCATTCCCCTACTAACATGCTTAGGTTGCTTCCAACATCTAGTTACCACAAACAGAGCGGTGATGAACTTATGTGAGAATTTCTCTTGGATGTATCCATGTGTTGCTGGGTAAAAGGCACATACATCTTTTATTAAATATTGCCTGATTGCTTGCCAGAATGGCTGGACCAGATTTTACTCCCATCAGCTATGCATGAGAGTTCTCATCTCTCCATATCCTCACCAACCCCTGGTATTATCCATCTTTCTAATTTTTGCCATTTTGATGGATGGAAAATATTATCTTATTGTTTTAATTTGAATTTGTCTAATTACAAGTGAATTTGGACATTTCTTCATATATTCTTTTTTTTTTTTTCCTTTTTGTCTTTTTTCGTGTCCGGCAACGGATCGCAACCCTCAGTGTCACGCCCATACAGGACTGGGACCGGCAATGGGATTGCAACCCTCGGCGCTGCACCCGCACCTCGCTCAGCCAGTGAGCGGAACCGGTCTGTATGTGGGATCCGAACCCTCAGCGGGAGCGCCGCTGCACTCCCAAGCGGCGCACTGTAGCAGTGCGCCACCGGGCCGGCCCCATATATTCTTCATATACTTCTGTGATTGCCTGTTCCTCTTCTTTGCCTATTTTAAATTTGTATATGTAAAATGCAATTTTTATCATAATTTACCAAACAGCTTTAGCTACAATGCAAGGTTGATCTGGAAGGTGGTTTCCAAACCACCTCAGTCTTAAGGAGTATCCCAGTTGGCCCTTATTATCCTCCAGTAGCCCCATCTGGGTATTTCCACAGGTTTACAGGTTTAGGTCCTCAACTCAAGCACAGTGTTCAATTATGGGTGCCACACTCTAAGAGGGACATACAAAGCAGAACAATGGCAGTGATAGTTATCTGAGAATCTTCTTACATGAAAAGAGTTAGCTGGGAGCATCTGAGAGGAAGACATCAATGCTATCTTCAGATAGTTGAAGAACTGTCATGTGAAAGTGGAGAAGGGTTTATTCTGTGTTGCTCCAGAGGACAGAATTAAATGAATGGGTGATGTTAAAGGGAAGCACACTCATTCAAAGTATGTGGAACACTTTTTCTGTGAGAAATACCCCTCCCTGTTGTCAATGCTCTTGGCATTGCAAGCTCATTGGCAATGTTGACATAGAAGTTGGTTAGGTCATTTGTGTACGGAGCAGGAAACTACTTTAGATGACTTCCAGGTTTCTTCTAATGCAGACACGATTCAATTTAACTAATGTTTATTGAGCTCCTACTACATACAAGACACAGGGCTGGGTATCATAGGAAATAAAAGAATGGTTCTTCAGAGTTTACAATCTTGTTGGGGGGGGGGTAGAGAATCAATATTTAATGAACTAATAGTCCTTCTGCCAGTTTTCTTGCATGAATTATTTTAATCTTCACAATAACTTGATTTAGTAGCTACTGATAACCCCGCTTTCCAGATGAAGAAACTGAAATTCAGAATGATAAATAATTGTCTAAGATCATCCAGATAACATGAGATGGAACAGGGATTCAAGATCAGATTATGGTGACTACATAATATCATGCTATGAGCTTATGAATTCATGTCATAAGAACAGCTTTATACTTCTTGGCTTGGCACAGGGTTAAAGCATTCCTTTCTTATCATTGTCTTTTTAAGTTTGATGGATCTTTCTCTAGGCCTTGATATTTGAGGATATAGTTTTCTAGAGAGATATCTGAGGTTGAATTGGCTTCTGTTCCATTTGGGTCCCAAGCCTTTCCCTGAGCACCCTTTTCCTCACTTTGCCAGTGCTTCTGACTCTAGGAAGTACCTTTTCTCCCCATCTCTAATTCTTCCCTCTTGACTTTTAGGTGATTCTATAATTTTTTTTGTAGCTCTCTAGTGCAGGTCAAGTTGCCATGCCCTCTCTGCTCCTGTCTCTCTGTCAGTTTTTCTAAAGCCCTCTTTGCTCTCCAGAGCTCTGGCCCTGCCACCATAAATAACTCAGGTTCCTCGGACTTAGGAAGTGTGCCATATAGGCCTGTTTGGTACTGACCCAGCCAGTGGTTTACAATGCATATCTTCAGATTGAAAGAGAGCCACTCTATTTATGTATTTCTTGGTGCTCTTCATTTCCTTTTTTCTTTCTGTTTTTGGCAGCTGGGTGGTATGGGGATCCAACCCCCTGACCTTAGTGTTATAACACCGAGCTCTAACCAACTGAGCTAACTGGCCAGCGCCCTCCGTTTTCTAAGTAGCATGAATCAAGCGGTTATTATTTTAATAAATAATTAGATAGCCAATTATTAGAAAATAATCATCCTTTGCCTTGGATGACTTTTTTTGTTTTCTTTAGATATTAAAAAGAGGTTAACACATATTTACATTTTAATGTAAATATGTAGTCCCTAGACTGGCTAGGGTTTCTACTTGATTCATAATCACTTTTAGAAGAGGCATGAAGTTACAAAGAGGATTTAGAAGTCCTTCCTCTTACAGGATATCCCTGTGGATTAAAGGAACGCTATCCATGTCTCAAAATAAGTGATTTTTTAAAAATTTATGTCCCTCTAGATTAGCTTTTTTTCAACAAGCCAAAAATTCTCAAATAGAAAAAAAATTGTCAGTTCTTGTGGTGGCAATAACAACATTCCTGAGCATTAACTAAAAGCCAAATACTGTACCTCACTTAATCCTCACACAACCCTATGTTAGTTTCTATTTTGTTCCCACTTTACAGATGGAAAAACAGGTTTAGAGAGGTTAGGTAACTTACCCAAGGTCTCTTTTCAACAAAGTGACAGATATAGAAACTAGCCCACTCAAGTCCCATGTTTTGAACTGCTGTGCTGGACCAGTTGCTCCAACATAGGTGAGAAGAGTTGGCATTCCTCTACTAGAGTGGATGGTGTGAAGTTTTTTGTCAGCAGATGGGGAGGGTGGGCTCTGCTGCCTTCAGCCATTGAATTTCTTTCTTTCGGTTTCATTACTCCTTTTGATATCATTAAATTTTTGTAACTCAAGTCAGTTCTGATTCTTGTTTTTCCCAGTTCTAATCTTTCATTTTTCCCTCTTTTGACCTATTTTTGTTCTTAGTTCAGCTCCCTTTGGCACCATTTTCTCTCCAGATGACTTGTTGCTTTGATAATTTCTAAGTATGCTGATTTTACTTGTAACTTTTGGATTTTCTTTTTCATTATGGTGGGATTCATTACCTCTTTCTTTTTTATTGAGACATAATTGATTGTACATATCTGTGGGGTACAGTGTTGAATATGAATACCTGTGTGCAATATGCAATGCTCAAATTAGGATAATTACTATATTCACATTACACAATGTAATCATTACCTCTTAATAATAATAGTAAGAACAGGAATCTGGCCCTTTAGCTCAGTTGGTTAGAGCATGTTGTTATAACATCGAGGTTAAGGATTCAAGGGTTCGGAGCCCAGTACTGGCCAGTCACTGTCCCCCCCCCCCCATTTTGACACGAGTAAAACAGGCTTAGTGAGGTTAAATGAATCATTCATTGTCACCTGGGTTTTGAATCTATATTGTCTGACTCCAAGTTTAGCTTATTTAACTGTATCACAGTAGCCCTATTAGCCTTAACAGTATTTCTTGTTCACAGAAATAAATTCTTCAACAGAGTTTGATTTTTTTTTTGACTGCTGGCTGGTATGGGGATCTGACCTCGGTGTTAGAAGGCTGTGCTCTAACCACCTGAGCTAATCAGCCAGTCCCCTGAGTTCCTCATGTATTTACTAAAATTAATAAAATACTGTTCCAAAGTATTATCTTTCCATTTGCTTCTTTTGAATTTTCAATTTTTTCAACATTTTGAAAATTTTTCCAAAATAGTATTTCCAGGACCAGCCCCGTGGCTCACTCAGGAGAGTGCGGTGATGGTAGCACTGAGGCCGTGGGTTTGGATCCTATATAGGGATGGCCGGTGTGCTCACTGGCTGAGCGTGGTGCAGACCACACCATGCCGAGGGTTGTGATCCCCTTACCGGTCGGGGGGGGGAAAAAGTATTTCCAGAAAAAAAATTAATATCTCTCTGTTTCATTTGATTTTTCCTTCAATAAACATGTTTTGATTTTCTGATATATTTAAGGCACTATGCCAAGTGATGTAGAATATAGTCACAGCCCTCAAGGAGATTCCAATTTGAGAAAATAAGATAGTGAAGTCTTAAAGCTGAAGGCTGAAAGGATGAGAGGGTGTATTTCACATGGAGAGAACATTAAACTAATCATTAAATTAAGATACATAGTCACTGTGGGAAAGAAGATTTCTTCAGCTTGCCTAGAGACTGGAGTGTGGAAGCTAGGATAGGAAATAAAGCTTGTTAGCTAGGGTCTGGAGCCCCTCAAACGCCAACTGATGAGGCCAGCATTTCAGAACTGAGGAATCCCTGGCAATAGACTAGACAAACACATCCAATGGGCTGGGGCAATAATTTTCTAACAGGAGGAGGCGTTAAGTCAAGATTCACAGGCAGCCAAAAAAAAAAAAGTTTAAAAAATATGCAAGCAGAGCAGAATATTGGCAGGCTATGGTTATAAGAACAGTAGTAGCCTCTAGGTGATCAGTATTTAGCATCAGGAAAGTCTAACAAAGACCTTTCTCATGGGAGTCCCTGCAGGAAGATTGTGGGTGTGAACACAGGAAATGAGCAGTAGTAAATAGGCAAAGTCCCAGAGACCAGAGGGTAGTTTTTACAGCAAGGTGATGACATAGCAATGGGCTTGACCTTCAAGGGAAGACTCCAGTCTTCTGAACAGAGAGAGCAAGGTGGAGGGAAGAAAAAAAGAACAAGGAATCAGGTTCAGAGACTAAACAATAGTATATGGGAACAATGGTTAATATGATCCTGAGTCAGTATCTTTTGAGGCAGGTTCTGAAAACTTAAACTGAAGACTGCAACTACGAGCTGGTTAGCTGTGCTTTTTCCACAAAAAATGTAGAAATAATTCCTTAATTCATAGTATAAACATATAAATATACCTTGTTTCTTTCTTGGCTTTGCAAATACTTGGACTAGATTCTTTATAGAGCAATTTTGAAAAAGGCATAAGCCCTAAATTAGTACTAGATTGGCATTTTTTTTTTTTTACTAATATAACTTCATAACTTTAGGTTTATCTTAGACCCCCATTTTATTTTTTTCTTCTACAGTCAGAGATCATCCATGCTTTGATCACTTTCACTGGTTTCAGTGGTAGATATGACTTGATGTTTAGGCCTCACTCAGCAAAACCTTAATCAACTTTAGGGAACCAAACACTAAGTACTCGCTGAGTCTCCCAATTGTCCCCTTCATGCAATATGATGTCCTGTGAAGGTTTTCTTCCCTTTTCCCTTGCTCATATAGTCCTGGCTCTGCCACAAACAGTGTGACCTTTGGTAAGTCCCTAACCTGTTTAAGCCTTAGACTCCTCCTCTGTAAGTTACACACACAGGAGTTGAATTATGATTTAAAAGATACACGACGGCTCTATGATCCTGACCTAATAATAAAAATTTGTTAATAAATGCAATTAATTCCTAAAGTTTCAGAATATGGGTCCATGGGGAAAAAATTCTAATTGGTAAAACTGTTGGAAACAACTGGGATAAAGAAGGAAGTTTTTTAATTAAAAAGTTTTAATTTTTAACTGCCTATTACCCCCCAAATTTATGTAATAGTATTACTCTAATCACATTAGGCTTTCTACATTTAAAAAACCATACCAGTTTTAAATTGCTTTACAATATTGGGGCTTGAGTTAATCAAACAAATTGAAAGGAATAATCAAGCCGACACTGAAGATTTTCCTGAGATGCTCAACGTTATGGCTCTGAATTGATGACAAACCTGTGAAGTACTAACCACAGCTCACTTTGTGATTTGCATAACTAGCCTAGTTTAGAACTCTTAGTATTATAAGACATTCCTCATGGAGGAAGAATAATTCACAGAGGATAAGGTTTAAGTGGTAATGTTAAGAAGACCAATCAGAGGAACCAACTGAAAATGTAGTTGTATTACAGAAGACAAGCATCTTCAGTAACGAAGCTTTAGGAGTGGGTGAGAAAGAAGGAAGAAGGTGAGACAAGTCTTCTAAGAACATGAGACTGAAATAGAATTACTGGATCTGCCTGATAGACTAACTTTAATTATATATCAAATACACAAACATTTTGGTGATGATGGGGTTGTGTGCGTGTGTGTGGTTCTCTCTCAATCCCTGTTTCTTGTTTTGCAGACGTCCCAGGGTTTTCTGCTCTGTCAGGTTGAACCAGATCACCATGTTCAAGTGCTCTGCTTGAGCAACGGAGCACACTGAGAACTGCAGGTCACAGGCATGAGTATTTCAACCGCAGAAAGGAAGAAAAGGGAGATGTAAATAAGATTGATGGGGAGGGAGGGAGAGAGGAAGGGGGTAAAGCGAATAAGAAAAAACTGCGAGAAAGAGGCTGCATAGGGTTGGGGTAGGCTGAATTCACCACCTTTCAGTTCTCGTCAAGGTGGTTAAGACGTCGGCGGCGGGGAGGGGCCGCGCCTCCCCCTCAGACAGCTGTCAAAGGCCTGCAGCAGGTTCCCCGCGCAGAGCACACTGAAGCTTCCACTTCGCGGGGAGGGTCTCCCTGCGCCCAGGTGTTCCTCAGCCCTCCACTGCTCTGCCAGGAAGGCCGATTACACCATCCCGACCCGAGCAGCCTGACCAGATTTTCCATTTCAGACTCCTGCTCCCTTGAAGGCCGACTCTTGCTGCTTAAGTAAATCGGGTTGGGGCTCTATTTCCCCTGTCACTGTTAGCTCACGAGGGAGACCACTCTAGAAGGCCATTCGTCTCATTCTGGCAGAAGCGATTAAATATCCCAGGGCGCCACTTTTTCTCGCATTTAAGAGTTACATCTACACACGAACACATGGCCACCCGAGCCCGTCTCTGCGCCAAGATCCTCAGCTCCCACACACCCGACAAACACGGTGCAAAGCAGCCCGAGCGCAGTCTGCAGGGCGACCTCGGGAAGGAAACGGGGGCTCCAGGGGCTACTCCACCGCGCTGCGCCTGCGCAGTCTCTAGCCAGCGCCTCCCTCAAGGCGTGATCGTAACGCCGCGCGCCCTATCTGGCGGCCGCAGGGAGCGCGCCCGCGGCCTTGCCCTCTCTTGTCCCTCCCCTCCGCCCTTTCTGTCCTGTCTCAGACTGAGGCCTGGAGACCCGAGCGCTGCACTCTCCGCCCCCGCGTGCCCCCCACACCCTCTTACGCGCGTGCGCAGAGGCGGACCTCAGGGCCAGGGCGCGAGGGAAGGGCGGGCGTACGTGCTTGCGTGCGTCTCAGGCAGCGCGCACGCCGGCGTGAGAGGGCACGGGGAAAAGGTGGCTCTGGCCCGGGCGGCTCAGCTTCCTGGGGCTATGTAGCTGAGCTCGTCGGCTCGAGGTCCTGCATCGCTACCTTCGCCGCGTCCTAGCGCGGAGTTTCTGCTCAGGAAAGAGACTGTCTCACGCCCGCCGCACTCCCCCGACGGCAGAGCTCGCTTGCTCGCCCGTGGGAGCGTCCCGGCCGAGCAACCCTGAGGGGGGAGGGGAGGCCATTTTGTCCCGACCGACTCCCCGGAACCGGGCGGAGCGGCTGGAAGAGGCTGCGGAGCTGCGGTCGCCGCCCTCGCCGGCACCGGACGCCGCCACCGTCGGGGCTTCCTCAGCGAGGCCATTCGTAGGTCGCCCGCGCCCTCTCGAGCTCTCCTTTTTCCCACGCTTCCACGGTCCTCCGGCCTGAGAACGCCGAGTGAGGAGTTGGCGGTAGTGAGAGGGACTGATCCCTTGGGGCCGCCGGCGGTGAGAGCCTGAGCCGCTCCTCCCAATGGCGAAGAAGACGTACGACCTGCTCTTCAAGCTGCTCCTGATCGGGGACTCGGGAGTGGGGAAGACATGCGTCCTTTTTCGTTTTTCGGATGATGCCTTCAATACCACCTTTATTTCCACCATAGGTAAGACCTGTGGGAGGATGGTGTACGGTCTCTGTAGCTGCAGACCGTTTATTTTACTCCAGACATCTTGCTTCCCGTAATGTACGTCTTTTGTTCCAGTGATTCCGATTCCATACGACAGACCCAAGTTACTGTCTGAATCGGCGTCTTGCTTACTGGGGCGGGGTCTTCCCATGCTTTCCATCCGGTCTTTTGCTTTCAGGTATCCCACTCTGCTCAGTGCCTGCTATTACAAAATATGCAGCATTTAACAACGTTCCAGAATCCCGTTTCTTTAAGCGACTGGATTGGCTTTTGCCATATTTGTGTGGAGTTACTAAACGTGTGATATTTGTAAGGGATACATTTCAGTGGTTGGGATTGAAGCAGTACTAGCTATTTGTTAAAGGCCTGTTTTCATACTTTGGGGCAAAGAGAATATTCCATATGGTCTACCTTAGAGTAAACTTGAGGGCTTGTGTGAAGTATAATTAAGGCAAATTAGAGGGGAAAAGTGAGTTGCCCGCGTTGACTAATCCATTGATGTGTCAAACAATCAAGCTCTTCGTGCTTTGGGTGGGACTCTATGGCATGTTTGCCTTACGATTCTTTTCAAGACATCAACAGAATCAGTAATCTGAGGAAGATGTTCAGTTTCTGTCCTCACATTTGACAGGAATGAAGTCAAGTTCTTCCTTCTATTTTACTTAACGCTAGAATTTACAGGAAAGTATTTTGCCAGTCACAGCCCTGCAGACTTCTAATGTACTTTCACCACATGTTTCAGAATTACTTAGTGTGGAAGTAAGACCTAAAGAGTGACCTTTTTATTCGGTTTCTTGTTTGGGAAAAGAAAAGGGAAGGCGCTAGGAAAGTCCCTTTTGACTCTGGCTAGAAAATTTAGTGGCACTAACACTAATTGTGCTGAAACCCATTTTTTCGAAACCCATTTTATGCGAAATCCATTTTTTCCCCCAGACACAATAAATTTCTTAAAGGACACATGGAACCCAGTACTCAGCATTGGGGCAGTGCAATGAAACTAGTTTTAAAATGTAACTAATTACATATTGAGCCGATTTAAAAATGCAATTGCGGTCGTCTTTGAACTCTGGGAATTGTCAAAATTAAACTGATTTCAAACAGTTTATAGCATTACCGAATTGTTGATTTAGATTTCTTATGACAAATACTGATCAGGTACAGTAGTTAATTCATTCTGATAAAACAAATTATACCAAAATTTACTGATTATTTTAAATAGATTTTTATTTTACTCACCATCTTTGGGAAAAGTCGTCATAATCATTTCCTGAATATCATACTGTTCTCTTGGTCTATCATAAACTTCATGAAACTTAGAACTTTTTCTGTACCTTGTTGGTTAGTACTTCCTAGCATTAAGTTTGCTTTTAATATTCCACTTTTAGCTGTAGCTGGGTGGGTCAGTTGGTTAGGTCAGTCAACAAATATTTATTGAACACCTAATGCTAGGCACTAGGCACTGTTTTAGGCACTGGAGGTAAGTGGTGAACAAGGTAAACACATTAAGGAGCATTCTAGTCAGGGCAGTTACAATATTGTCTGGAAAGTGCTATAATAGTAAGCACAGGGAAGAGGGGTGACTATCCTCATTTGTGGGGAGTGTGAGTAGGCTTACATGGACATAATGTGTAAAATGAAATCTGAAGGACAAATAGGAATTGGGCCAGAGGGGTGGGATAACGCCTTTCTGGAAAAGGGAGCATAGAACAAACTTATAGTAAGGGCGGGTATTTAATTCATGTAGTCAACTTTAACCTGCCAGTGAGAAAGGTAGGGGTGGATAGTAGGAAGTAAAGCCTTAACTCCATCTACTGTAGTCTTTTTGTAAAGAGTACATGTCAACAACTAAAACCCAATCCTGTAGGATAATGGTATAATTTTTTTCTGTAGTCCTTTTATTTGGGAAAATGCGAGGTGGTTTTGGATCAAGCCTGCTGGGTTGGAATCCTGGTTCCACAGGTTACTAGCTGTGCAGCTTTGACAAGTTACTTAACCTCTCCCTGCTTCAGTTTCTTCTTTAAATAGTGTTAATAATAGTATCTACTACATAGGGGGTAGTTGTGAGGATTTTCTGGGTCAGTGAGAGTAAAGCACTTAGCATGGTGCCAGGCACTTTGTAGGAGCACAGTGCATATGCAGCTCTTCTGCTGAAGTGTGGCAGACCATGTTACTTTATGGATCGAATGTCCAGCACACAGTGGTTAACCAAATATTTATTGGTGCTCTCCTAAACAATTTCACTTAGACTCTGACATTTTCATATTTTGATATATAAGATGTTGAATAATGTAAGCTGAGAAAATGAATAAAATTTGGAGTACAGCTTGAACACATTCATGTATTACCTCTGTGCACAGGTTTAGAAGTCCTCTATTGTCTAAACTAGTGCTGTGCAGAAGAAATAATGTGAGCCACATATAATAATAAATAATGTGAGCCACTCTTTTGCTAGCCACATTTTTAAAAAGTATTAATGTAGAAATATTAATGTATTTTTAGCTTATATCCAAAATGTTACTTTGTTGTGTAATCAAGATTAAAAAATTGTTGAGATATTCTACATTCTTTTTCTCTGGTGTATAAGTTATGTTTACAACTTATCTCAATTTAGATTAGGCATATTTTGAGTGCTCAGTAGCCACATATGGCTAGTGGCTACCATATTGGACAGTGCATGTCTAAACAACCTAAAGTTGCCAGATGATTAATGTTCAGATGACTAGAAATATTTTGAAAGTATACTACTTTTAGGACATTTTAAATGTATCAGTTGACTAGAGTTTGTTGTTTTTTTAAATCTAGAGCATTCTCTGAGTATAAATGATAGTGAAATTTGTGAGTTGTCACTTGATTGTTAAAAACGTGAGGTTTGTATAAAAGTAGTTATTTTGTAGGTGTTCAGAAGGACCAGACTGCCAAAATAAGACAGGCCCTCACTATTTCAGCGCAATCATTTTAGTTTCATTGGCTATTGATTCTTTGAAGAAATAATTTTTATAAATTTATGATGCTTGTTTATAATGCTTACAAATACTACGGTATTTAAAAGTTTCTGTATACAATACTTTCAAGTCTCACACATCCATATTAGAAATGATGTATGATATTTATGGTCAGATTCATTGAAGGCATTGTTGCGAAAACAAATTACTGGTATGTTCCACACTCAACCAATCCAAGTGCACCAGAATATAAGTTGCACAAGGACAGATCTTTTTTTTTCTTTTTCTGATATGAGCTAAGCACCTAGAGTCCCTGCATTTAATGTGTAAAAGATAATGAATAAATCAGGCAGGCAGGCAGACAGGTAGTACAATCAGTATCCTCTTAATATTGTATTGGACCTTAGTATATTTTAATGTTTTCCATTTTACCTACTTTTTTTTTTTTTTGGTGGCATGCTGGTACAAGGATCTAACCCTGGACCTTGGTGTTATCAGCACCATGCTCTAACTACCTGAACTAACCAGCCAGCCCATTTTACCTACTTTCTTGAGTTTTGTATGAAGTAAATGGGGATCAGATTTTACTTAAAAATATTAGCTGTTTGGCTAATAGAGTAATTGTAGGGCAAGACTGGTCTTAGAAATTCAAAGATTGTTTGAAAAGGAGTTGCTTAAGAGAGTTACTGGTTTTGAATGAGCAGATTTTAGTGCTTGATTTTGACCACGACCCTCTTGGCAGTATGAACTCAGGAAAGCATTACCCATTATGATATAGTAATTACATGGACTTGTCCCCAAAGCACAAATTTTTAGTGGGTTCTTTCTTCTGGATGTGCTGCATTCTGGTGGTGGTAATCTTCCTTCCACCCCTAGACTTAATTACTTTTTCCATAGGGAAAATCTTCCTTTGAGCAGTGGAGTCTCTGGGCTCCGTGTAAGAAATTAAGTAGATAAAGACTCTTGCTGCTGGGGGAGATATAATGCATCCTTTTAGTTGTCTGAGTGTTTCTGCTAAGCTTTGAAAGAGTAGGTTGGTTCCACTAACCTGCATTTAAGAACCATTTAATTAAATTGAACTGAATCCGTTTTACATGGAGTGATCACTTTTTAGAAAATGAGCAAAACCTTTGTTACAGTAAACATGTCTGGGCTCTGCTAGGATACTCAGGCTGCAAGCAGCTCATGCAGGAATGCCAGAGCACCTAAGGAAGTTTTCTCTTTTGAACATGTACTTTAAGGATTGATTAAAAACGATTCAGACATTTCTCCAAAGAAGATACACAAATGGCCAATAAGCACATGCAGAGATGCTCAGAATTACTAATACAGGCCCTCTGTATCTGTGGGTTCCGCATCCATGGATTCAACCAACCATGGATCAAAAATATTTAGAAAAGAAATTGTGTTTGTACTGAACCTGTACAGACTTTTTTCCTCGTCATTCCCTGAACAGCACAGTGTAACAACTATTTACATAGCATTTACATTGTATTAGTATTGTAAATAAGTTAGAGATGATTTCAGGTAGTGTATGGGAAGATGTGCATAGATTATATGAAAATACTATACCATTTTATGTCAGGAACTTGAGCATTCATGTATTTTTGATACCAGTCAGGAACCAATGAGGGAAATGCAAATCAAAACCACAGTGGGATGTTACTTTATAACCATTAGAATGGCTGTTATCAAAAAACCAGACAAAAACAAGTGTTGGTGAGGATGTGGAGAAATTAGAGTGCTGGTGCATTGCTTGTGGGAATGTGAAATGGCACAGCTGCTGTGGAAAACAATATGGTGGTTTCTGAAAAAATTAAACATGGAATTCCATATTATCCAGTAATTCCCATCTAAATTATGCTGAAGAGAATTTAAAGCAGGGACTTGAACAAATGTCTGTATACCAGTGTTCAAAGCACCATTATTCACAATAGCCAAAAGGTGGAAGCAAATGTCCATCGCTGTATGAATGAATGAACAAAATGTGATATATGCATATAATGGAATATTATTTAGGCTTAAAAAGGAATGAAATTCTGATGTGTTGCAACATGGATGTACCTTGAAAACATTATACAAAGTGAAATAAGACACACAAGAGGACAAATGTTGTCTGAGGTACCTAAAATAAACAGATTAATAGAGAAAAAATGAAATTGTGATTACCTTAGTCTGGGGGATTGGGTAATGGGAGTTGTTGCTTAATGGGCACAGACTTTTAGTTGGGAGGATGAAAAAGTTCTGGAGATGCATAGTGGATATGGTTTCATAACAATGTGAATGTAATGCCACTGAATTGTACGCTTAAAAGTGGTTAAAATGCACAAAAAGATGAATACCATATGATTTCATTTATATGAGGTATCTAAAGTCAAATTCATAGAAACAGAAAGTAGTTTTTTTTTTTTGGCTGCTAGCTGATAGGGAGATCCAAACCCTTAGACCTTTGTGTTACAAGGCTGTGCTCTAACCAACTGAGATAACCATTCAGTTCTGAAACAGAAAGTAGAATGGTAATTATCAGGGGCTGGGATAGGGGGAAATAGGGAGTTGTTGTTTAATGGGTATACAACAACCCATTTCAGTTAAAAACAAAATTTTTTTTTTTTTTTTTGGTGGATAACAGGGATCGAACCCTGGACTTCAGTGTTACCAACACCACACTCTAACAAACTGAGCTAAGTGGCCAGCCCCCATTTCAGTTTTGCAAAATGAAAAAGTTCTGGAGATCTATTGCACAACAATGTGATACACTTAACATTACTGAACTGTACCTTAAAAATGGTTAAGATGGCAAATTTATTTATTTAATTTATTTTTTTGGTGGCTGGCTGGTTCTGAGATCCTAATCCTTGGTGTTGTCAGCACTATGTTAAGATGGTAATTTAGGGGCCGGCCCGGTGGCGCACTGGATAGTGCGCCGCTTGGGAAGCGCGGCGGCGCTCCCGCCCGAGGGTTCGGATCCCACATACAGACCGGTTCCCGCTCACTGGCTGAGCGAGGCGCGGGAGCATCGCCGAGGGTTGCGATCCCGTTGCCGGTACCCGGTCCGGTACGGGGGCAACACTGAGGGTTGCGATCCATTGCCGGACACGGAAAAAAGACAAAAAAAAAAAAAAAAAAAAAAAAAAGATGGTAATTTAATGTTATGTGGTTTTTACCACAATTAAAAAAAATGGTTTAAATGGTAAATATGTATATTCCCCCTCCCAAAAAAAAAACCCCTAGAACACTGTCCAACATTTGACCCAGCTCTCTAAAAGAGCATGTGATTATAGATGGTCCCTCCTTTCCAGGTGATAACTATTGTTAACTGGGATCAGTGAGTCAGGAGGATCCTTTATAGTAGTTTCCTGTGTTTTAATATCACTGGTCTGTACTTTTAGATACTGAAGGCAGGTTTGTCTTTTTGTTGTGTGTATCTACATAGACCTCCTTGGAATTTTAGAATCACAGAATGTTAGTGCAGGAATGAACTCTATAATGAATTTCCAGAGTGAGAAAACAGACTGGTGAGGTGAAGTAACTTTCGAAAGATCATATAGCTAATTAGTGAAGTTTTGATTAGATTAGAATCCAGAGCCAGTCCTGTTCATGGCCGTGTTTCCCATTCTGAGAATTTCATTGTTGTGCATGAACAAAATCAGTGATAGGATAGTTCTTCTCATCAGTATCAGTTTGAAAAGTGGAATTGCTGTAGGTTTTTGTTTTTTGGCAAGAGTAGGAAAGTAAATCTCAGGACCATGTTGTCAAAGGTTTTGTCTGTTACCTGTCCTTTGCAGATTTAGAGCAGAGTAGGACAGAGCTGATAATGTTAGATATAATTATTTCTTTTTCAAGGATTATGGTGCATAGTGGTATATAAGGTGTGGCTAAGGAAATTCTGATGTTCTTTGGTATGTAAAAGGAAAAGAATGATAGAAATACTGGCAATCTGTTTTGACTTGTGTAACAATACAAGGTTGTCCAGGTAGTGCTGTGGTAGCAGCTGTGATGATCAGAATAGTGGGGGCTTGTTGAGTGTTGATTTACAAATAAGAGAAGGATATTTAGCACAAAATATGAATTATGTGATAGCTAAAGAGATCTGCATGGGAAAACTGCTTTATGGAGATGGTTAAGTCACAAAGGAAGAGTTTAAAGGAGGTACAAAGAGTGTTGAGATGAACAGAACATTGAATATATGACTGATAGGTCTTGTAAAGATCATGGAGATGGTTCTTTCAAACAGATGAATAATTGAGGGTTTTTGGAATAAATTTTTAAAACTTGGATTACAAGAAACGTAATTTGAAAAGATGATTAGAATAAAATTCTGGTAAAGAAAACTCAATCTGAAGACAAATCTGAAATAAGAAAAAAGTTTTCTTTGACGACTGCCATGTATTTTGAGTTGCAAGCATAAGTGATTGCTCTGTGTTTATCCGTCTTTCCAGAGATGAAAAATAATATGTTTTTGAGGAAAACAGCAACTGGAATGCTGCGTTCCCAGTATGACCCAGAAACAGAGCATCTAAGGTTGTAAAATGGAAAAACTGTTATTCTGGAGACAAAAAAACAACGTATCAAAGTCAGAACAGAGAATGGTGTTGATTTGTTTCTCTCATATCAATAGCAGTGCTTATGCAGATTTTTTTAAAAATTGAAATCTTTGTTAAGATAATTGTGGATTCCTGTGCAGTTGTAAAAGGCAATACAGAGAGATCCCTTGTACACTTTGCCCAGTTTCTTCCAGTGGTAACATTTTTGCAGAATTGTAGTACAGCATCACAACCTGGATATTGACATCTGGTGCTGTACAACATTCTTCTTAAAATTTCCCCCATTTTGTTCGTACTCATTTGTGTATATTAAATTCTGTACAATTAGGTTCTATACAATCTATACCCTTCCCCATTTCTCCCCTCCAAACCTTGGTAATTATGAATATGTCCTCCATTTCTGAAATTTGTCATTTCACAGATATTATATAAATGGAATCATATAGGATAGAATCTTTGGGAGTGGCTTCTCCCCTGCCTCCCCCACTCTGCATAATTCCCTGGAGATTCATCCAAGTTGTATCAATAGTTCTTTTTTATTGTTGAGTAGTATTTCATGGTATGTGCATACCACAGTTAGTTTAACCATTAGCCTGTTGAGGAACATCTGGGCTGAGTACAGCTTTTGGTTATTAACAAATAAAGCTGCTGTGGATATTTACATACAGGTTTTTGTGCAGTCATAAGTTTTCAGTTCTCTGGAATAAATGTTCAAGTGTATAATTGCTAGGTCACATAGTAATTGCATGTTTGTTATTATAAGTAACTACCAAAAATGTTTTCAGAGTGGCTGAACCATTTTACACTGCCACCAGCATTGTATGAGGGATCTAGTTTCTTTGTATCCTCATCAGTATTTGGTATTGTCACTATTTTGTATTTTAGCCATTCTGATAAGTGTGTAGTGATAATTTTATTATGGTTTTTAATTTGCATTTCCCTATTGGTAAAGGTGTTGAAAAATCTTTATGTGCTTATTTGTCATCTGTATTGTATATCCTCTTTGGTGAAATGTCTATTCAGGTAGTTGCCCATTTTTTAATTGGATTGTTTTTTAACTGTTCTGTTTTGAGAGTTTGTTATATGTTTAAAAGTCTAGTCCTACTCTTCACAACTAGGCACACTGCCAGCACCATGGAACAGGCCAAAAAACATCTCCTCCATGTGGGTGGCCCACCACAGCCACCACGATAACCATGGCTGCCGTGAAGGCCGCTAGATGCCACAACCACCACGCAGATGGTCCACCAGACACTGGAGTGAGTTGACACAAGGAGAGTCACCAGCAGAGATAAAGAAAGGAGGAGGATGTCTGTCTCCACAAAGCCCATTTCGTAGTCACGGAAGAGACATCTGCTCTATGATAGTATTGGGGGACCCGACCATGCCTCTCAGCATTGGACAGATCATTTGGGCAGTAAATCAACAGAGTAACCATTATTTTTTCAGAGGGAGAGAAGAAATCTAGGGTGATTGGGGGGGAGGGAGAGGGAAAGGGGAGAGGTTGGACAAGGGGCATAAAGAATAATTACGATTCGTAACAATATATATGCTAGTAATATTGATTTGATCAACATATCTCAATGTTGAACCCCCAAAATATGTATAATCAATTTCGACTCAATAAAAATAAAAAATAAAAAAATTCTAGTCCTTTGTTAGATACGTGGTTTGCAGATATCTTCTCCCAGTCTATAGCTTGTCTTTTCATCCTCTTTAATGGGCCTTCACAGAGCAAAAATTTTTAATTTTGGTGAGGTCTAATTTATGTATTATGCTTTTGGATTTTCTTTTTTTGGATCATACTTTTGGTGTTTAAGAATTCTGTCTATTCTAGATCACAAAGATTTTCTTTCTTTTCTTTTTTTTTTTTAAAGTTTTGTAGTCTTGTGTTTTGCTTGTGAACCTATGATTTATTTTGAGTTAATTTTTGTATATGGCTTGGTATTTAGGCTGAGGTTCACTTTTTTTTTTTTTTGCCTATGGAAAGGATGTCCAGTTGCTTCAGTACCATTTATTGAACATGCAGGATCTCCTCTGACCCTGATCTAGTAAAGTCATTGTGAAGGTTTCAGAGATTCTGTATGACCCTATAGGAATAAAAGTTGACTTAGTGATTGACTCATCATAATTTACACTGTGCTTTCTGAGAGGTTTTTAAAATTAATGTTTATTCCTATTGGTGATATCTCTATATATATATTTGAAATAAAATACTGCTCAGGTTTGTAGTAATAATAAAAAAAGCAGCTTCATGTTCCATCTCCCTCCACTCCCAGTCATGCTTTTCAGAGGCATCCTCTAGCTTTCTTCTGTTATATACCTCTGTATTTTCAAAAGATATGCTTATACAGGATCTCTTGAGCCATTAATTTAATATTAGATGAGAATTTTAACCTTTTAAAATTTTATCCCACTCTGTCCCAATTCTTTGTTAAATTGATATCCAGTGGTTACATTAATATGCTCATGTAATATTCTCTGTTTAGCCAAGTAGTCTACTTATTTCCTTTCTTCTGAAGTTAAAAAAATCTCTTTATTGGATTAATTTTCTTTTACCCGTGTCTAGTCTTCATTCTCCAATAACCTCTCAAAATGAGTTTTCACACAAGCCATCAGAGAGATAATCTTTTGATATTGTTTTCTTGGGCATCTCTCTTCTAGATCTTTTCCCCCTCCTGCTTCAATAACGGCCTGTCGCACAGCTATTGCCTTGGGAATTCCCTGAGTCTCTCCTGTGTGTGATACCCTGTTTTTTGCCATACCATCTTTGTTGGTTTACTGCCTTGGAGCACATCATCCTCTAGTAGCTTCTGGCAGAAAGGGTGCTTTTGATAAAGGAAATGTTTTAAGACTTTTTGTGTTTGACAATATTTTAATTCTTGCCTTTCACTTAGTTGAGTGTTTGATAGGGCATAGAATTCCAGGTTGAAAACAAATTTCCCTTAGATTTTGAAAACATTATTTTATTGTCTTCTAGCTTATGTTGGTGGCAAGTCCAATACCATTTTGATTCTTTATTCTTTATTAGTAGCTTAGTTTGTCTCTGGAATTTTTTTAGAGGTTTTCAATTCCTAGTAACAAATTTTACAATTATGCACTTTAGTGGATGGGTCTTTTTAATAAATCCATTGTTCTAGGTAATTGGTGGGCCTTTTCAGGTCCTTCACTTCTTGAAGTTTTCTTGCATCCCCCCACCCCCCATAATATTCTTCCCTTAGTGTTCTGTTTTCTTTTTAATTGGATGTTGGACTTCCTGAATTGATTGTCTAATTTCCTATTTTCCAACTTTGTTAATTTTTCTACTTTCTGGGAGATTTCCTCTACTTTATCTTTTAACTTTTCTATTGAAGGCTTTGTTTTAGCTGTCATATTTTTAATTTCTAAGTAGTTTTTTCTTGTTGTCTGTTCCTTAAAATGTGTTTTTTTTTTTTTTCCTTTTTGTCTTTTTTCGTGTCTGGCAACGGATTGCAACCCTCAGTGTTGCGCCCGTACCGGACCGGGAACGGCAACGGGATCACAACCCTCGGTGTCGCGCCCACACCTCGCCCAGCCAGTGAGCGGGAACCGGTCTGTATGTGGGATCCGAACCCTTGGCGGGAGTGCTGCCGCGCTCCCAAGCGGCGCACTGTAGCAGTGCGCCACCGGGCCGGCCCTTAAAATGTGTTTTTAAAATTCTATTGTTGCATGAATACAGTATCTTCTCTTCTTGGAGGATAGCTTATTTGACATTTTCTTCTATTTCTTGCTGCCTCTTTCCTTAAAGTTCTCCGTCCTTGCCCCCTCCCCCCTTGTTTTAGTCTGTATTTTATTTTAGAGGCCTTCCTCAAATGATTGGTGATTTTAGGCTATGCATTCTCAATTAAGAATGAATCATTAAAAGGATGTTTGCAAGCTCTGTAAACATGGGTAGGGCTTTTCACTGGTGGGATGTGCTACAGGATGATGGAACAGTGAGCCTATATTTTTTCACTGGGAGAACATTCAAGAACTAATGCCTTGTAGGACTTGTTTCTGGAACAATCCAGTTACTTCAGAGAAAGACCCTTAGATCACCTGCCTTGGGCATGGGGAGGAGGATATAAGCTTGGCTGCCTGAGTTCTTGAATCTGAGCAGCTAGAGGGACTTGGGTGGGCGGGTATGGGGTTAGCTTTTAGTTTCAAGTATGCACATTTATATTTAACCTCCTTTTTAAAAAATTTCTATTTTTAGTCTTATCCCCATACTCAGTTAAGCTTGGTGTTCCTGAATTCAGAGTGTGTCTGGTTCAGCTTTTCTAGAGAATAAACCTTTAGACTCCTGCTTTGCTCTCGAGGGTTGGTAATATCTGGCTATGTGAGATGGAGGCTATATTTTGGGGTGTCCTTATATAGACATTTAAACAAGCCCCACTTTCTGCCTGGTATCTGATATCTACTGTTGCTAAACCTTTCCAGGGTTCTGAGGCATGAATTTGTTTGTTCTTCTTTGGTATCTTCTTCAGTGGGCCGTGACCTCATAAATTTCTTTGTCTTTATCTTGTCGTTTGAGTTGCAATGTCTATTCACTGAGATGAAGGTAGAATTTGATTTATATTTCTTGTTTTGGTGTGGCTTTGGAGAGAAGAGGGCGGAAAGATCTTTCTCTACTATCTCAACTGGAATTTGAGGTAATTTTTGACTCTATATGATTCCACATTTTAACTTAAAATGTCCAGTAAGGTTAGCAAGTACTACTAACCTTATTTTGCTACTGTTTTTGTAAATACTCAGTCTACCCTCATTTTATTGAGCTCAAAGATGTTGAGAAGCAGCAAGCTTTTGCTATTATGCAGTTAACATGTCGAGCCAGTGGAAATGACACCGGATAGACATTTTAGGAAGGAGACCTGAAAACAAAAATGAAAATTTAGATTGTATTACTATACCATACAGTTAAAGATTTATGAATTGATGATTATGATCAATGAGAAGGAATTCTTTTATCTTCAGTAGTCTCTTTAAAGATAAGAAAGTTTGCTACATTTTGGAGACATAATAAAAAACAACTAAGTTTTGGTGTTTCAAGTATAAGAAGTTAATTTGTGTGGAATAGTTTTTTCTACAAGATGTTGGATAAGTGATTTATTATAAAATAATAGCAATGATTTCTTATATTCAAAAAATATATATGAAAAAATCAGGATATATCAGTGGGAAAGTTAAGGCTAAGGATGAATACAATACAAGCAAATTATGAGCCTGAATAAGGTAAACATAATACTTATTCACCAGTTCTCAAGTACTAGGATTATTAGAGGGTTATCCTTTGAAATGTGAGTGAAGCAGTTTGGGAGGTAAATAAAAGGATTTTTCTATATTGAATAATATATTTAAAGAAGTAATTTCTCTAAATCAAATGGATTCAAAAAGGGTCTGTCCAGATGTATGAATGTCACAACTGTAAGTAGCATCTTACTACAACTGGCTTATCCCTTTAAGATGGACTTCTGGGAGGTCAGCCATGCTTTTAACTTCATAAGCCTCCCTCAGAAATATAGTGGGTTTTTGGACCATAAGTCAGACAGGGTTTGGCAGTTTGTGTTTCTCTGTGCAATAAAATACTCTAATAAAAAGATTACATAGGTATATATAACACAGGTAACTGTAAGTTAAGCAACATGTGGACTGTGGGGCTATTTGTGTTTAAATGTTAGTGTGTACTTAAGGGAATAAAAACCATTTCTTTCTTTTTTTTTTTTGGTGGCTGGCCGGTAGGGGGATCCGAACACGTGACCCTGGTGTTACAAGGCTGTGCTCTAACCTACTGAGCTAACCGGCCAGCTGTTAGTGTGTACTTAAGGGAATAAAAACCATTTCTTTCTTTTTTTTTTTTGGTGGCTGGCCAGTAGGGGGATCCGAACACGTGACCCTGGTGTTACAAGGCTGTGCTCTAACCTACTGAGCTAACCGGCCAGTCTCATAAAAACCATTTCAGGCCGGCCCGGTGGTGCACTGGATAAGTGCGCCGCTTGGGAAGCGTGGCGGCGCTCCC
>NW_007727558.1:396766-400790 GCF_000696425.1 Galeopterus variegatus
AAAAAAAAAAAAAAAAAAAAAAAAAAAAAAAAAAAAAACCATTTCAATGTTAACATGATAAAATCCAATGTAACTAGATTTTACACTGTATCACTTTAATTTTTCTTCAGTTTCTCTTCTGAAAAATTTGCCTTATTAAGATGTTTTTATGTGTGAGTGCCAGAAATTACAGAACTTTTTTTTTTTTAACACAAGGCATTTAAACACATACTGTATTGAGCTGCTTTTGACATTTCTAGGTTATGCTTTTTAGCAGGCAATATATATGTATATGAATAATCTTACTCTTTGCCCTAGGTTGTCATCTTCCTATTGAAGTATGATTTCCAACTCGAGCAGTGATTTATTTAGTTAAAGCACAGTTTACCCTTTCAACATTTAACTCAAACTCAGGTAGCGTCCTCGTTCTTGGAATTCTGTCTACCTTTGGAATACTTCTCTTTAGCTCCATGGAAATGTTCCTGCAATTCAATTCAGACTATTTCTTTGAACATTTTGCCTTTTTTCCTGATCTTCTATTGAATTTTAGTTAATTTAGTGAGTCTTCAATTGCCCAGTTCAGTGAGAATTTTTAGGGAACTGTATTCTCAAATGCAATTTGTTTTATCTGCTGTTAGGTAAAATTATGTGTTGATTGATGGGAATGAATGGCTGGAAAGAAAGAATTGGTAAAATTTTTTTGTTATAGGTTTTGGAAGTTTTAAACATTAATTTCTAAAATATGTTTAATTGACAAATAATTGTATATTTTTATGGGGTGCAGTGTGATGTTTTGATCTATGTATATACATTGTAAAAGGATTCAGTTGAGCTAATTAACATCACCACCAATTTATCAATTTTTTTTTGTGGTGAGGACATTAAAAATATATTCTGTTAGTAATTTTGAAAGATACAGTAAATTGTTAACTGGTCACCATGGAGTGCAGTAGATCACTAAAACTTGTTCCTCCAATGTAACTGAAACGTTGTACCCTCTGATCAGTATCCCCCTTTTCCCATCACTTCCCCTCACCCCTAGGCTCTGCTAACCACCTTTCTACTCTGTTTCTATAAAATTGACTTTTTTTGGATTCCATGTATAACTGAGATCGTACAGTATTTGTCTTTCTGTGCCTGGCTCTTAGCATAATGTTCTCCACTTCCATCCATAGTGTTGTGAATGACAGAATTTCTTTCTTTTTTAAGGCAGTGTGGTATTCCATTGTGCATATACACCGCATTTCCTTTATCCATTCATCTGTTGATGGACACTTAGATTGCTATCATGTCTTTGCTCTTGTGAATAATACTTAAATGAACATGGGAGTGCAGATATTTCTTTGACATACTGATTTCAGTTCCTTTAGATATATATCCAGAAGTGGGATTGCTGGATCTTAAACATTAATTTTAAGGAAAGCATGATAGCTAACTTAATTTCATGAATAAATAGCTTAATTTTTGTTAATTTGTTCTTGACTCCTCTATAAAACACATCTTCCTGAAAGCAACAGTGTGGTGTGCCTGATTGGTATTACATGATGATATGTTGTTTTGTAGATTTTGAAATGCACCCTGGAATAGTATTACAGCTTGGCTCATACCCTTGCAATTTGTCAGTTAATTTTTCTCATGTTAACTGCCACGATCCGCTTCAGTGCATACTTTTAGGCGGTATTTGGTCTTCCTCAACCATTGTGTAATTTGGTCTGTGGTTGGTTAATTTTCCTTAAAGATGGTAAAGATTGATTCATTTTTTGAAATGTGGACTGGTTCCAAAGTGTGGATCCTTTACCAGTAGCACTTGGAAACTTGTTGGAAATGTAAATTCTCAGGCCCACCTCTGATCTATTGTGAGGCTTACCTCTAATTAGAAACTCCAGCCTTCTGTTTTGACAAAGACTTCCAGGTGATTTGATACAAGCTAAAGTTTGAGAACCAAGGTTGTACTATTAAATACGTCACATAAATGGTTATTTACTAAGAAAAACATACTGTTGGACGTGTAGTTTTCTTTTTTAAATTCTTATAAATAATGCTGTAATAAATATCACTAGTTAAATATTTTAGGGGGTCTGACAGGAAATGAGAACTTGCTTCAACATCCTTGTTTTTCTTGGTCTTTGTCATACTTTTAAAAACTTATTGCCTGGGGCCGCCGAGGGTTCGGATACCACATACAGACCGGTTCCCGCTCACTGGCTGAGTGAGGTGCGGGCGCGACACCGAGGGTTGCGATCCCGTTGCCGGTCCCGGTCCGGTACGGGCGCGACACTGAGGGTTGCGATCCGTTGCCGGACATGAAAAAAGACAAAAAAAGGAGAATAAAAACTTATTGCCTGGATGTAGCTTCTGGAATTTTGCTTTCCTGGAAATGTAACTTGCTCAGTTCCTTTGCTGTTCCGTGATTTTTTTTACTCTGATGGGTCATTAAAAGTTCTTTTCGTTTTGGACTGTGCCAGTAGTGATGTGATTCAAAATGCAAAAGGTTTAAAAATCTTCCTGCCCGTTTCCTTCCTGGAGTCAAACAGGATTACATTTTTTTTTTATGTTCTTTCAAAAAATATTTTATGCATATAAAAGCAAATAGACAGTTGGCCCTCTGTGTCCATGGGTTCTGCATCCATGGATTCAACCAACCACCAATCAAAAATACTTGGGGAAGAAAAATTGTACTGAATATGTACAGACTTTTCCTCTTGTTATTATTCCCTAAACAATGCATAACAACTATTTATATAGCATTTACATTGAACTAGGTATTATGAGTAATGTAGAGATAATTTAAAGTATACAGGAGGGTGTATGTAGGTTATATGCAAATACTACGCCATTTTGTATCAGGGACTTGAACATCTGCAGATTTTCGTATCTGGGGGTTCTGGAACCAGTCCCCCATGGATATTGAGGGACAACTGTATGATCTCTTTCCCCTTTTATTACATAAATTTCAGCACATATTCACACTGTTCTATTCCTTGTTTGCTGTTATATATTGTATCTTGGAGATTATTTCTTTCTTTTTTTTTTTTTTTTGGCTTTTGTCTTTTGTCTTTTGTCTTTTTCCGTGTCCGGCAACGGATCGCAACCCTCAGTGTTGCCCCCGTACCGGACCGGGGACTGGCAACGGGATCGCAACCCTCGGCGTTGCTCCCGCGCCTTGCTCAGCCAGTGAGCGGGAACCGGTCTGTATGTGGGATCCGAACCCTCGGGCGGGAGCGCCGCCGCGCTTCCCAAGCGGCGCACTATCCAGTGCGCCACCGGGCCGGCCCTTGGAGATCATTTCTTATCAGTGTTAAGTAGTTATTTTCATTTTTTAAACTACTGTGTGGTATTGCATTTGAGGTATAATAATGTATTCAACTAGTCCCCTGATATTGACATTTTGGGTTTGGAGCTGGGTCTGGGACATCAAGTGCTTAGAAACTGGTGCCAGCTGTGAAGTACCTCGTATGATCTGGCCATAAGCTTGTCATTATATAGAGACAGAGTAGTGAGTGGCAGGATTAGATTCAAGCCACGTATTTCTGGTGCTGCCACTGGCTAGGTGGATTGGTGTCATTAACTTAGGGAATATGTGAGTAGGAGCAGATCTCAGAGGCATAAGAATAAGTTTTTGAGTTGTGACATATGCCTATAGGATATTTAGGTTAGCATGTCTGGTAGACATTTGATATCATGTCTGGGAGGTAAGGAGTGGAATCTTTTTTTTTTTTTTGGTGGCTGGCTGATGTAGGGATCTGAACTCTTGACCTTGGTGTTATAACATGGAGTGGAATAAAAGTACTTGAAGTCATAATGGCTTCAGTGAATATAGAGTGAGAAACCTCCAAAAACTATAAGGAGTGCCAACATTTAAGGTGTAGATAGGGTAGGAATCCAGCAAGGAAACTAAGAAGCAATGGCCAGAGTGGTAGGGGGATATTATAGAGAAAAGAATATGGATTAAAATTTGTTTTGCCACTTGTTTGACTTAAGGCAAGTTTTAAAATCTTTCTTTTTTTTTTTTTTTTTTTTTTTTTTTTTTTTTTTTTTTTTTTTT
>NW_007727559.1:0-314 GCF_000696425.1 Galeopterus variegatus
CCTTGAGGTAAAACTCAGCAAATGTGTGCCTCCCCTTAATAGTGGGCCTCCTCTGGTGTTTTTAGTTCTTATACTTTCCACACTGAGCTTTCAGTAATTTGTCAATTACACTACATTTTCCTACCCCAGTTCTGGTCCCACAGAGGTTTAATATCTATTCACATTTTCTATTTCTTCATGATACTTGGTATAGGTCTTGAGTCATAGTGTAGGTTGTGTTTCTAGAAATTTGTCCTTTTATCCAGGTTATCCGTTTGGTTGGGATATGGTGGTTCAGAGTTCTTTCTAATAATTCTTTTTATTTCTGTCAAATA
>NW_007727559.1:2385-2845 GCF_000696425.1 Galeopterus variegatus
CACACGTAGCCTCTGCCAGGAGTCCCCCAGGGAGCAGGGTCGCACGCAGCCCTGCCAAGAGAGTGCAGCGAGGTGAGTTGCTCAGGGCACGCCTTGACCTAGGGGCTGCCGCCTGGGGGAGTGGGCAATGAGAAACCAGACACAAAGTTCTGGGGCTTAACGCACGCACTAAGTAACTTCATTGTCTACAAGCATGTATTGTATATGTTTCAGCCAGCTGTAAGCCCCTCCCATCACCCCCACCCCGTCTCTTAGGTAACTCAATAGGAAGTTTGTGGCTTGTTGTTAAGCCTTGCAAATTCTTCCTGACCCATTCTATTTGCATTTCTGCTAATACAGTCTAAATCCTGGAGAGCAAGAGTCCCTCCATCTTTAACATGTGTTCTCCTTCATTTCCCTCCAGTTTATAACCATGCTCTACATTTTTGTCATAGTCTTTTAGTTGGTATATTTAATCTAT
>NW_007727559.1:5003-5524 GCF_000696425.1 Galeopterus variegatus
ACTGAGTCTTATTGATGGTCCTCAAAGGATTTCTTCATAGGTTTTGGAAAAGTCAAACATCATCTCTTTAAATATTTCCTCTCCCTCTAGTCTTTCTCTTTGTAGTTCTGCAATTAAGTACCTTAATTATTCCTCTAAGACTAAAGTTTCATATATTAAACGTTTTCTCTGATACATATAGTGTAACATTCTCACATGTATTTTTCATTCTTAAACTCTTTGTTTCAGTTTGGATACTTTAAATTGATCCATCTTCTGGTTTTACNGCTATTTATTTCCTAGCCTCAGAAGTCACACTGTCATTTTACAGTGTCCTAATGTTCTGTTTACTGTGGGAAGGGAATAATACACTAGAGGGAAAATACTAGGAGACAGGGATTATTTGTGGTCATCTTAGAGGCTGGTTACAACAAAGCATGAAATGACACCATCTAATCACAATAAGAACACATGGAAAATTTTTCTGTAATCTTTGACTCAAAATTTAGAAGCAGTAATTGGAACGATTAGTCAATATGACT
>NW_007727559.1:6923-8613 GCF_000696425.1 Galeopterus variegatus
AAATACTCAAGAAATACGAAGAAGACACAAATAATTAATAAATTAATTTAAAAATGGGATCCAAACCCTCAGCGGGAGCGCCGCTGCGCTCCCAAGCGGCACACTCACTAGTGCACTACCAGGCCGGCCCCATAGAATGCATTTTTAATTTTCGATTTTATAGTTCTATTTTCAAAAGTTAAAATTTTTTATAGAGTCCATCCTCTTGTGTAATTACCCATTTTTAAATTAATTTATTAATTATTTGTGTCTTCTTCGTATTTCTTGAGTATTTAATTACGTTTATTTTATTGTACTTATTTGCTAAATGGATCACTCATGGGTCTCTTTCTGTTTTCAGGGTTTTTTCACTCTTGATTTCCCACAATGGTTTTCTAGCTAGTAGTTACATTGAGTGCAGGATAAAGTGTAGAGGTTCCAAATGCTATCAACTTTTAGAGATCATAATTGTTCAGGGCTGGCCCGGTGGCGCACTGGAGAGTGCGCCACTTGAGAGCGTGGCGATGCTTCCGCCGAGGGTTTGGATGCCATGTGGAGACCGGTTCCACTCACTGGCTGAGCGCGGTGCGGGCGCAACACCGAGTGTTGCGATCCCATTACCGGTCAGTATAAAAAGACAAAAAGGAAAAAAAAAAAATTGTTCTGTCTGGACAGAGTGATGTTGGTGATTTTAACTCAATACAGAGACTAGTGAATTAGAGATAGGTAAATATTCAATGGTCTTCTGCATTGCTCTTCCTGGTTTTTAACTGAGTATATTCTGTGGGGCCACACACTCTCTTGATTCCAAATGCTGGTTTTTGTGAGAGTGCTGAAAATTTTGGCTCTCCTTTTTGAAGTCTCCCTTTTAGATTATTATCATTCTCAGCTGTAACACCTGAACTTTCAGAGTTTATTCTAATGGGAAATTAAACTTTGTGCTTTAAGCTTTGTAAATAATCTGTTAAGGTTATGCTGAGTACTCATCTCGCCACACTTCTTGCCCTGCCTGAGTTTGCAGTGAATTTTGAGCTATTTCTAAGCCTGCTCCAATGTGGGTATATTCTATCAGGATTAAAACACTTATCATAGGGGCTGGCCCGGTGGCGCACTCGGTAGAGTGCGGTGCTTGGGAGTGCTGTGGCGCTCCCGCTGAGCGTTCGGATCCCATATAGAGACCGGTCCGCTCACTGGTTGAGTGCAGTGCGGGCGTGACACCGAGGGTTGCGATCCCGTTGCCGGTCGCGGTACGGGCGCGGCCCTGGGGGTTGCAATCCTGTTACCGGTCCCGAAAAAAGACAAAAAGGAAAAAAAAAACACTTATCATAGCCATCTTGTCAGTGTTTCTGCAGTACTCCATTTTTCTTATCTTGGTAGCTTACTGCTATTTTTAAGCGAGTAATTCATTTCATCCACTTTTCAGTTCTAGGCAGAGGCAGTAATCTGTTGCCAAGTATCCTATCTCCCGTAGGAGGAGAAGCCCAGATGCATCCCTTTTTTTTTTTTTTTTTTTTTTTTAAATTTCTGTTTGTTTGGTTACATACAGCAAGTCACTCTTCATACTTAATATACAGTTACTAGTTTTGACAAATGAATGGAAACTTGTAACCACCAGTATGATAAAAGTGTATGTACCTTTTGTGCTGCCTCTTTGTGTTCAACCCTTCTGTCCCTGGCAACTACTGATCTGCTCTTCATGTCTATAGTTTGC
>NW_007727559.1:9159-10320 GCF_000696425.1 Galeopterus variegatus
CACTGAAAAAGGAATAGGTAACTTGAGTACAGAAACTGAAATCATAATTCTAAAATCTCCCAATAAAGAAAACATTAGGTAGATTCTTTGACAAGCAAGTTCTCCAAACAGTTAAGAAATAAAACCAGTATTGTATAATCTCTTTCGGACATATTTTTCAATTTAGTATTCTTAAAAAATAATTATTTGTAAGGAAGAATATTTGTATGTTGCTTAAATTTAATTATTTTGGTTTCTCCAATGATGAAGTGTTAATTCTTGCAGTTGTGTTTGGGAATCCAGTTTAATTGCTTTTTCTTGTGGATCTCTGTGAACAACAGTGAGAAAGAAGAGTTATCAGCAATAAGAACCTATAATCTGTAGTTAGGAATTTTAGTGTAAAAATTCCTGCTAGTTATTAAGAAATGTAGAGTTTTTTTGTTTTTTTTTTCTGAACCTGTGATCTGTAACTAGTTTTCACAGGATAGTCTCACAAACTACATAGTTAAACTCAGTGATCAAGGAAGCCAAGTTGGAAGGCATACTGGAATAAATGCTTTTAGGTGGCTGTGAGGGTGAGGGTGTGCTAATGGTAACTATATAGAGTGGAATTTGGTAGTACATTGTGATAGCTTTAAAAGGAATTGATTATCCTGTTGATTTAATAGTTTTATTTTCAGGATTCTGTCCTTAAGATAATTGAAGTTTTGCATAAAGATTTATAATTAAGGATATGTTTATCTTAGCAGTAAAAATTACAAAAACTAATATCCTCTAATTTTAACTTGGTTAATTCATGCAGGACTCTGTAGCTACTAGTTAATGTTTAAAAGATTCTTAGTCACATGGAAAAATTCTTCTATGTTGACCAAAAAGAAAAGAAAAAGGCAGTGTGATCCCAAATGTTTAGATATATTTATGAACAATTAAAAATAATATTTCTACTAAATCTGTGCTGATGCCTGAATTGCTAAATGTTGCACCTTTGTTTTAGAAATTAAAGTCTGTTATATTTAATTTTAATTAAGACCTCATCACCTGTTTCCTCCAAGGAGAATCTCCCAGTAACTCCGCCAGATGAACAAGGTCAAGGTGATGCCCCACCACAGCATGGAGATGAGGAACCTGCATTTCCTCATACTGACCTGGCAAAGTTGGATGACATGATCAACAGGTGTGTTT
>NW_007727559.1:11059-20559 GCF_000696425.1 Galeopterus variegatus
TAAACTTCATGCCAAAGTTCTAGAGGACTTTTCTCAGTTGTGGAATATCCATTTTTTATAGTAGAGATATTATTCAAAAGTGTCTATTGTTGCTATTTCTATGTTGTCTGGTGGTGGTTGATTTTTATTAAAGTATATTTTTGGTAAGGACTAGAAGACTGAGTTATATTGTTAGTAAGTCCTTAGTGGCAGGGAAATGAAAAAGAAGTTTTTTGTATAAACAAAGGCAACAAAAGGGGTAGTATGAATTGATGTCTTACAGTTTACTTGTAATGATTCATTTTTTAATCAGAATTAGCAGTATTTTAAGAACTTTGCTATCTCTTAGTATAGATAAAGGATGGAGGAAGAAAGTTCTTTCTGGGTAATAATGAGAGTAGTTCATAGATGGCTGAGCTTTTTGTAAAATTAGGGAAAGTACCAACTGGGTCAGGTAGCCTTTGCGTCATTTTTTAATATATGAGTATATGATGGTATAGAGGCTTTCCTGAATCGTTTTTTGATATAGGAATATACTTATTATGGCAGTAGGCTTTGAGTCCTGTGGCTGACATAATCTTGAGGAAAAGTCAATAATGTCTTGCTGAGGTGAATTGAAGGAGAATTCAGGCATTTTTCTCTTCAGTTCTTTTGTCTGTAAGGAAGATTAAAACAGAAAGTTTGTCACATTTTTTTCTTACTAATTATCTGAACCTCAAAAGAACACTTTCGTACTAGCAATAGGTGTACATTTAATTGATAATTGAATATTTTAGTTTTGGTATTCTGTAAAAGCTATTAGGTGAATTCTCTGCCATTACTGTATCCCCTTAGACAGTGCCTTAAAAAATTCTGTATGTAGATACAAGAGATGTCTCTTAATTCCACAAAGCAAATAATTTCCAACCTTTTATTTTAATATTTATGGTGAATATAATATTGTCAGGTTTTTTTCACTTTTCCATAGTGAAAGTAGTTACAGTAAGTAACTTATACTGTTTCATAAGTTCTCAACCAATAAAGCATCTTTTTATTTTATAATAATCTTAGGCCTCAATGGGTTGTTCCTGTTTTGCCAAAGGAGGAATTAGAAGTGCTTTTAGAAGCTGCTATTGGTCTTAGTAAAAAAGGTGAGTTTAGATGTTATGTTTTCCATAATGCTTGCTACTATATATGCTTAAACATTTTTTTGAAGGTTTGCTTTCTCCGTTATAAAGTTATTTATTTCTAGTTTACAATATTATGTATATATACATACACAAAGGGATTCAGATATATAAATATATATTTTGAAGTGTTTAGATATACTTTTAAATTTTATGCAGAATATATATTTATATTCATATTTTTATGGGGATTTATTGTTTCATCATATTTTTAATGGGGTTATTCAAAAGTTAGAAAATGTTTTTCAGAGTATAATACATTTATGAAGTCTATTATGTGAAGGAATGTGCATTAAAACATTTTACAATTTAAAAGTGCCCCTATTCAGCACTTTTAAATTGTAAAATGTTTTAATGCACATTCCTTCACATATGTATATTTAGTGACTATTTTGCTCTTAAGCCATTTGTAAGTGAGAAATATATTAATTTTCAAATAATTTCAGCAAAAATTATTTGGACTTGTCATTTGACAGACATGCTGAAGTGCTAGTGAATTAGAGGACTTGTGCCCCATCTATGTTTTGTTTTGTTTTTAATGAAAATTGCTAGTTCATTAATATTGCATGTGTATATTTAATAAACTGTCTAACTTGCATGTTTGGCTGCTTCTTAACACAGAGAAAAAGGTTTTTATGTTGGAATGGATCACTTTTTGGTGACTTTGTTTTAATATTAGGTGCAATATGATTATTTTAGCAAATGAACAATTTTTGTATTCTTCATTTTTTTAAAGCCTTGAAAGCTAAAAGAAAGGGCAATTACATTTTATTTTCTGTGTCATTCAGCAAAGAAGTGTGGTCATCACATGTCTTTTAAGCATCATTAAACACATTTTTAATGTTTTGGGTATGTAGTAAAGTCAAGTCTGTGTGTTGCTAAGTCTGATTCTGTGGCATGGGTAATAGTTTCATTTAACCAACAATAATTACCCTAAAGGCATTTTATGTTTTATAATCAGTGTTACAAAAATAATCTGGTGACCTATGAAAAGATTTTACCACATTGGAAATGTTTCTCACTACTAAAATTTGTTTTGCNAGCATGGCTCAGCCCACATCTGGACACCTCAGAATTGGAGAAGTTGTTGGTGTTATTCTCATCCTGGGGTCAAAAGCCTGAGCTAGGGGTGCCATTTATGTAAATCTTGGAACCCAAAGGCTGAAGAGTCTTGAGTTCTGATTCCACATACAAGAGTGAAGAATGTTTTCTAGCTCCAGTGGAAATAGAGCAAGTGATTCTCCATTTCCTCCATTTTTTTTTTTTTTTTTCTCTCCAGGCCTCTTCTTATTTGGATGGTGCCCTCCTATACTGAGAGCAGATCTTTAACATTCCATCCACTCAAACTTACATGCTAATCTCTTCTGGAAACACCCTCATAGACACACCCCAAAATAATGCTTTAGCAGATTTCTATGTATTCCTTAATCTAGTCAAGGTGACACCTAAAACTAACTATCACAGCTTTCTTCACTATTTTTTATTCATTTTTCTTTTTGATCCTCAACTCAATAATTTCAAATGACCTGTCTTCATGTTCACTGATTCTTTCTTCTGCTTGATTGAGTCAGCTACTTAAGTTTTCTATTGGATTTTTCAGTTCAGACATTGTATTCTTCAGCTCCAGAGTTTCTTCTTGATCCTTTTTATTGGTTTCTATCTCTCTGTTGAATATTTAACCAACAATAATTACCCTAAAGGCATTTTATGTTTTATAATCAGTGTTACAAAAATAATCTAGTGACCTATGAAAAGATTTTACCACATTGGAAATGTTTCTCACTACTAAAATTTGTTTTGCTAACTTGTGCATTTATTCATTAATTCTGCAAATATAAAGACTTCTGTAGTAGGCATGTGATAGGTCTTAACAGTGCCAAATGAACAAAATCTGTGATATTTTTTTTAATAGCAATTCTGTTCAGTAGGTGTATGAGGGTACTTCAAAAAGTTCATAGAAAAATTTGTATTATCTTTTAAATCTATTTTTCCACAAACTTTCTGAAGTGTACCCTTGTACATATCATTTTCAAGGGCTTCCTCCTTTATTTTTTCTGGCATCATGGTTACAGTGAGGCCAAATTTAAGTTTTTAAAGGAAATTCCTGGGGTTTAAATGATGTACCAATATGTTTATAATCAAAATAAAAATATACTTATTGTGCAAATTTAGTGCTTTTTGAGTTTCATTTAAAAGTTACAAGTTTTCTTTTTGAGTGGAGGCACATGACTCCTTTTCCTGAATCCCACGGTTTTCTACCTTTTTAATCTTTTATAAGGCGGCGTCTCATTTGAAAAGCTAAAATAGGATTTGTGAATTGGAAACCATAACAAGTTCTAATAGTTTATGTTTAATCATGTAATCGGTCAGAGAAATGTTTTCTTTACATTAGGTTAATTTTAATTTTTTTTTTTTTGCATTCTCGCAGGGCTTGATGTTAAAAGTGAAGCGTGTCAACGTTTTTTTCAAGATGGGCTTACAATATCTTTCACTAAAATCCTCATGGATGAGACAATGAGTGGATGGAATTTTGAGATTCATGTGAGTCTTGTATTTGATTTGGGGGACTCACATTTACATGGTGATTCCTGTGGGTTTGTCTTTGGAAAATAATACTATGACTAATACATCAAGTCTGCTGAGACATATATACACACGTGTATATTATAAATACATGTGTGTGTGTGTGTGTGTGTGTGTGTATAAATTGAAGATTGAAGATAGCACAGTCTTTTAGAATGAGCTTGAGATTTTGAGTTACAAAACTTGTTGTAACATCACCTGGATTTTAAGTGCCTTTTAACCTTGTGCGTGATACCATCAAGGATGATAGCAAGGCTGATAGCATTGAGTCTAAGAGTCACCACTATTTTGTACCATTTGAAAAGAAAAATACCTGAGACAGGGAGTATAATACCAGACTCTCAATGTAGCAGCACACCAAAGGGTGTAATTTTAGTGCCAATGTATGATAAAGAATGTTACCATGTGAAAGTGTCAAGCAAGGAAACAAGTTTTAACCTTGGCATTTGCTAGAGAAGATATTCTCTTAGTAGATTTTGACCACAAACTAGTATTCATACCAATTTGTGATATGAATTTGAACTACAGTTTTGATACTCAAAATATCAAAGAATTTAAAGTGTTATCAGATTGGTAATGTCTTCAAGTGACTGTCAAAAGGAAACAGATATTTTCTTACTTTTTAATTTCAAGATGGGCTTACAATATCTTTCACTAAAATCCTCATGGATGAGACAATGAGTGGATGGAATTTTGAGATTCATGTGAGTCTTGTATTTGATTTGGGGGACTCACATTTACATGGTGATTCCTGTGGGTTTGTCTTTGGAAAATAATACTATGACTAATACATCAAGTCTGCTGAGACATATATACACACGTGTATATTATAAATACATGTGTGTGTGTGTGTGTGTGTGTATAAATTGAAGATTGAAGATAGCACAGTCTTTTAGAATGAGCTTGAGATTTTGAGTTACAAAACTTGTTGTAACATCACCTGGATTTTAAGTGCCTTTTAACCTTGTGCTTGATACCATCAAGGATGATAGCAAGGCTGATAGCATTGAGTCTAAGAGTCACCACTATTTTGTACCATTTGAAAAGAAAAATACCTGAGACAGGGAGTATAATACCAGACTCTCAATGTAGCAGCACACCAAAGGGTGTAATTTTAGTGCCAATGTATGATAAAGAATGTTACCATGTGAAAGTGTCAAGCAAGGAAACAAGTTTTAACCTTGGCATTTGCTAGAGAAGATATTCTCTTAGTAGATTTTGACCACAAACTAGTATTCATACCAATTTGTGATATGAATTTGAACTACAGTTTTGATACTCAAAATATCAAAGAATTTAAAGTGTTATCAGATTGGTAATGTCTTCAAGTGACTGTCAAAAGGAAACAGATATTTTCTTACTTTTTAATACCTTCAGTCTAGGACAGAAGTAATGCAAAGTACCATAGATTCTGATACTTTTATATTCCTGAGATTTTTGAAAAGTGAAAAAATACCCCTTTTTAAAAAATAACTGAATTACTCCAAGTAATTAAAAACTGTAATTACTCCAAGTCATTATTCATAACATGTAATTAGTAAGTCCACCGTTTTGTGGACTTCAGCCATTAAACATAACATGGGTATTTTCCACAAATGTTCATGGCATACAAATGCTAACAGCTTCTGAATTGGCATGTAAGTTTTTAGGTGTAGAAATAGAATTTATGAATGCTAATTTTCATGTACCTTGTGGACATAAAGCAGAAATAGACAACCTGTAGTGCCTACTTCATTTGTAATCCTCCAGTAGCTTTTGAAATTAGGTATAAAGTTATGAAATAATAAACACTAATTTCTTTTTATGATTATATCAGTTTGATCACAGTACTACTGAAATTATGCTGAGTTTAGATGACCAACACAGAAAAATGAAGAGAGATGATTTTAAACAAGAATAGAATGTTTCTGTTTGAAATGCAGTGTTTTTTCATTACAAACCATGTCCTTCCTTTCCTCCCCTTTTCATAGAGATGTATCATTAACAATACTCATCGCCTAGTGGAGCTTTGTGTGGCCAAATTGTCTCAAGACTGGTTTCCACTCCTAGAACTTCTTGCCATGGCCTTTAATCCTCATTGCAAATTCCATATCTTCAATGGCACACGTCCATGTGAATCAGTTTCCACAAGTGTTCAGTTGCCTGAAGATGAACTATTTGCTTGTTCTTCAGATCCTCAATCACCAAAAGTGTGTTGGTTTGTTATTTTAAAAATTAAATAGTAAAAAATTTTTTGTATGCAGACTCTTGGTCTGTGAACCATCCCTTAACATAAATATCAGTCAATACATAACCTTGTTTTATGTGGTTTTGTATTTTAAGACGTTATTTAATATGTATTGTTGATTCATTAACATTGAACTCATGGTCAATAGAACTATAATTCATGCCTGAACAAAGCTGATAATGTGTTGCTCAGTTGATAAATACACTTTCTCTAATCTAACACCGTATTTCCCTATGAACAGTCATTCAGTATTTGCTAATACATTGTTCTCAGTGTGTTTAGAGCATATAACTACTACAGATAACAAACATTGATGGTACTTTGCACTGTGTGTGTATATTTTTCAAATTGCAGAAAACTAATTTATTTATAAACCATGTAAACTCAGAGAGGTTACTAATTTGTTTTTGTGACATACCATCCAAAATTTCTTACAATGCACTTAATTCCTTAGGAGAGAATCTTACTGTTGATCAGCATCCATGTCTTGGGTCATATAAATAATCTTTCATTTTATCCTTTTCAAAGGGAAGATAGTCTTGTTTTATACTAGCCAAAATTTTAACTTATTTCAAGGAAACAGTATGCAAATTATATATACTAGCCAAAAGGTATACAGTAGCCAAAATTACCATTTATTTCAAGAGTAGAAGAAAACAGGAACTAATTATACATCAAAAGAGATAAGATAGGGCCGGCCCGGTGGCGCACTGGATAAGTGCGCCGCTTGGGAAGCGTGGCGGCGCTCCCGCCCGAGGGTTCAGATCCCACATGCAGACCGGTTCCCGCTCGCTGGCTGAGCGAGGCGCGGGAGCAGCACTGAGGGTTGCGATCCCGTTGCCGGTCCCCGGTCCGGTACGGGGGCAACACTGAGGGTTGCGATCCGTTGCCGGACACGGAAAAAGACAAAAGACAAAAAAAAAAAAAAAAGAAACTATAAAGAATAAGGCATGATGAAAACCAGAACCCTCCGAAATGAAAAACTGTTGGAAACAGACCTCACTTGGTGAGTTTAACAGCAGATGGGAGAAAATTAGTAAATTCTAAAATGGAGCTGCAGAAATTACCCAGAATGCAGAAAAGTGACAAATGGATAGATTCAAGAAAACAAAAAGTCTTAATATTCCTAAAGTCATTAAAGAAATTATATCAGTAGTTTAAAATTTTTTTAACAGACCAGGATGTGGAAAAGATTCCCAGTTTTGTATAGGTTCACTTTAATGTCTCAGTGGCTTTAATGTCACTTTTGTGGCTTTTTAATGTCTCAAAGTCAATTTGACTATATTAGTAATAATAATTATTATTATATATCTATTTTGGCAGCTGGCCAGTATGAGAATCTGAACGCTTGACCTTGATGTTACAACACGATGCTCTAGCCAACTGAGTTAACAAGCCAGCCCTAATTTTAATTAATATTTATTTTTACTTAAAATGTTGAATCTATATTTTCTTCATATATCCAATGTAAATTAGTATTTAAACATAAGAAAAGAGTTAACAGCAATAGAAACAAAGCAGAACACACTTTGCTCATATGCACATGCAAACACACACACACACATACTCTCTCTCTCTCTCTCTCTCTCTCTCTCTCTCTCCAGAAAAGAAGACAAAATGATACAGAATCCTCTTAAAGTAATATGGAATTTCTGTGAATATAAGTAATTTACTTTTTTCTTTCCAATTTGGATGTCTCTCATTTCTTCTCCTTGTATAATTTTCATTGAGAGGACTTCCAGCATTATATGGAAGAGAAGTGATGAAAGCAGGCATGCTTGCTTGTTCCTCCTCTTAGAGAAAAAGATGTCAGTCTTTCGCTGTTCAATGTGATGTTATCTGTGGGCTTTTTTATAGATGATATTTATTATGTTGTAGTTTCTTTCTATTCCTTGTTTGCTGAGTGGTTTTCTTTTTTTTAATCAGTGGGGTTGAATTTTGTCAAATGATTTTTCTTTTTTTTGTCCTTTTTGTCTTTTTTCGTGACCGGCAACGGATCGTAACCCTCAGTGTTGCGCCCGCACCTCGCTCAGCCAGTGAGCCGCCGGTCTGTATGTGGGATCCGAACCCTCGGCAGGAGCGCTGCTGCGCTCCCAAGCGGCGCACTGTAGCAGTGCGCCACCGGGCCGGCCCTTGTCAAATGATTTTTCTACATCAGTGGAAATGGTGTGGTTTTTTTCTTCATTCTGTTGATGGGGTGTATCACACTGATTGGTATTTGTATGTTGAAGTATTTTTACATTCCAGGAAAAAAAACCTCACTTGGTCACATGTATGATCCTTTCAGTATACTTTGAATTTTGTTTCTTGTATACTGCTGAGAATATTGCATCAGTATTCATAATTGGAATTAAGTCATAGTTTTCTTGTAGTGTCTTTATCTGGCTTTGTTATCAGCTTAACACTGGCCTTATAGAATGAGTTTGGGAATATTTACTTCTCTTCAGTTTTTTTGAAGAGTACATTATGAGTAGGATTGGTGTTAATTCTTTAAATGTTTGGTACAATTTTGTAGTGAGCCATCTGGTCCTGGGCTTTACTTTGCTGATAGGTTTTTGATTATTGATTAGGTCTCCTTGCTAGTTACAGGCCTATTCAGATTTCCTATTTCTTCGTGACTCAGTCTTGGTGTAGTCTGTGTTTCTAAAATTTGTCCTTTCATTTAGTTTATTCAGTTGGTTGAGATACAGTGGTTCACAATGTATTCCCTAATAATTTTTTTAAATTGTCAAACATATAGTAAAGCACTTTTTATTTCTGGTTTACTTGAGTTTCCTCTCTTTTTCTTAGTCAGTCTAGCTAAACATTTGGCAGTTTGCTTATTATTTCACAAACCAAATTTTGGTTTCATTGGTTTTTCTCTATTATCCTATTCTTTATTTTGTTTATTTCTGTGCTTAATTGTGTTCTTCTGCTAGCTTTGGGTTTAGTTATTTCATATCTAGTTCCTAAAGAGTAAAGTTAGGTTGTTTATTTGAGATCTTTTTTGAAAAAAATAGAAGTGTTTATAACTATATATTTTCCTCTTGTCACTACATTTGCTGCATTCCATAAATTTGAGTATATTCTGTTTTTATTTTATATTCTAATCTAATTTAATTCTGAAATATTCTGATTTTCATGTCATTTTTTCTTCAGTTCATGCATTGTTCAAGATACGTTGTTTAATTTCTACTTATCTGTGGATTTTTTAGTTTACTTTCTGCTCTTCCTTGATTTCTGATTTTATTCTATTGTGAGCTGAAAAGATACTTTCTATGATTATACTGTCTTAAATTTGTTAAGAATCGTTTTATGGTATAATATATCCTGATGAATGTTTTATGTGCACTTGAAAAGAATGTATATTCTGCTACTGTTCGGTAGAGGATTTTATAGGTCTGGGTGTTCTGTAGCGATGTTCAAGACCTCTTTTTTCCTTATTGATCTTCTGTCTGGTTGTTCTACCCGTTATTGAAAGTAGGGTAGAAGTCTTTGACTAGCATTGCAGACTGTTTCTGCCTTCAATTTGTCAGTGTTTAGTAGCTCTGAAATTTGGTATCTGT
>NW_007727559.1:21025-26261 GCF_000696425.1 Galeopterus variegatus
TGTATGTATAATTGCCATATACATTCTTGATGAATTGACACTTTTTTCTTATATGGTGTTCTTCTTTGTTGTGAGTTTTTTATTTTGTCTGTATTTGTATAATCACCGCCTGCTCTCTTTTGGTTACTATTTGCGTGAAATATTTTCATTCATTCGTTTTGAAGCTATGCATGTCGTTAGTTCTAAAGTGAGTCTTTTATAGACAACGTTATCTTGGATCCTATTTTTTATATCTATTTGAAGTAATTACTTATAAGGAGAGATTTACCATTGCCCTTTTGTTACTCATTTTCAGTATGTCTTATATGTTTTTTTGTGCATCATTTCCTGACTTACTTTCTTTTCTGTGGTTCAGTTCTTCAGATTGTTTTATAAACTGTTCTTATTTCCTTCTCATTTTCTTTTATGTATACTCTAAAATATGTTTCTCCTGGCTACCGTGAGGATTGCATATAATATCCTAAGTTTATGACAATCTATTTTAAACTATTTCCAGCTTTACTTCAATTGTGCTGTACTTTCCTCTTTTATTGATGTCATTTATTACATTTTTATATATTATGTACATTACACTTTAATATATCCATTTAATATATCTTAAAGTGTAATGTAAATGTATATGCATTTTTATAACGTCAACCAATTAACATTGATTTATAAGTTTTTTATGCTTTTGCTTTATAAATCCTGTAAAAGAATAAAAAGTGGAGCTACAAGTCAAAATTATAGTAATACTGGTTTTTATAAGTGCCTGTGTTTTACTTTTATCAGAGATCTTTATATTTTTGTATGACATTGAGTTCCTCTGTGATGTCCTTTTATTTGAACTTGAAGGACTTCATTTACCATTTTTTATAGAGTGAGTCTAGCGGTGATGGATTCTCTCAGCTTTTGTTTGTCTAGGAATGTTTTTAATTTCTTTCTCATATTTGAAAGACTGTTTTGCCGTTGTGAAATTCTTCTTTGATAGTTTTTCCTGTCAGCACTTTCAGCTTCTTTGGTCTTCAAAGTTCCTGCTGGTGAATTAGCCATAATTTTACTGGAACTCCCTTGGATTGCTTCTCTTGGTGCTTTCAAGATTCTCTTTTTCTTTAGATAGGTCGATCATAATGTATGTTGGTGTGGGTCTTTTGGAGCATATCCTTCCTGGAGTTCATTGAGCTTCTTGTATATATATCCATTTCTTTCCTCAGATTTAGGAAAGTTTGTTTACTATTTGTTCCCATAAGCTTTCTGCTCCTTTCTGTCTCTTTTGCTTGTTGGACTGTCATAATATGTACATTTTCCACTTGGTGGTATTCCATAAGTCCCTTAGCTTCTTTTCACTTTATTTCATTCTTTTTGTTTTGCTCCTCTGACTCAGTGATTTCTTTTTTTTTTTTTTTCCTTTTTGTCTTTTTTACTGACCGGTAACAGGATCGCAACCCTCGGTGTCGCGCCTGTACCGGGGACCGGCAACGGTATCGCAACTCTCCGTGTTGCGCCCACACTGCGCTCAGCCAGTGAGCGGGCGCCAGTCTCCACATGGGATCCGAACCCTCGGCGGGAGCGCCACTGCACTCCCAAGCGGCGCACTCTCCAGTGTGCCACCGGGCCGGCCCTGACTCAGTGATTTCAAATGACCTGTCCTCAAGTTCTGGTTGTTAATTCTGTCTGTTCAAGTCTCCTGTTAAACCCATCTAGGAATTTTTCTTCAATTCAGTTACCATATCTTCATTTACAGAATTTCTGGTTGGTTTGCTTTTATAACTTCTGTTTCTTTTATGTATTCATATGTATATCGTTTTCCTGATTTCCTTCAGTTCTCTATCTCTGTTTTCTTTTAGCTCTTTGAGAATATTTGACATTTAAAGTTTTTGTCAAGTATACCTGTCTTTGTTTCTCCAGGGATTTTCTGGAGATTTATTTGTTTCTTAGAGTAGGCACTTTTCCCCTGTCTCTTTGTAAGCCTTATTATCTTTTGTTAAAAATTGAGCATTTGGAAAAACACTCACTTCTTCCAGTCATTGTGGACAGGCTCAGTGCAGGAGAATGTCTTCATTAATTAGCCCACATGAAGACTTAAGGCCTTCTGCAGTCTTTTCAAGGAATGTATCTTTCTTTGAGACAGTGCATCCTTTTTTCCCTACATATTCCCCATATGCAGGCTGCTTTTAAATTTCTTAATTTCTCCTCTTCTGGTTCTTCAGGTGCCTTCCCTGTTCTCTTGGGATTCCCTTGGTGTTTTCACAAATTATCTTGCTATGGCTTCTCCTAGCATGAGTTTCAACCCATTTTGGCAATCTGACCTTCAAATTAGGTGACACAGAGACCCACAGGGAGCTTGCAGACAGATTAGAATGTTGGAAATTCCGTTCTCTCTGCTCTCTCCAGTTAAGATAGGGGAGCCAAGAACCAGGCTACTACTTCTCTTAAATTGTGCATTGGTGGGAAGAGAGTGAGCAAAGATGAGTTAAAACACTACAAAATTGCCTATTCTTTGTGAATGTGGCTTTTTATTGATTGGGAATTTGCTTGATTGCTGTATAATTTTGACGGATTGCCAGAGTTCCTATGAAGTTTTTTTTTTTTAGCAGGAACAAGGCTGTGAAGCACCATAGTTTGTCATTTTGCTGATGTCACTCTCTGTATTGACTTTTTAAAACTAAATTAAAAGGTAGGAAGTACTACAGTGAACTTATTCAGAAATAAGATAGTTGATTTACTAGAGGTTTTAAAATTTATTTAGATTTCCATCATGCAAAGCCTAGCATTAGGTTATACAAATGTATTCTTCTTTAAAAGAATTACATTTTATTTTCCATATGTCCTGAATATGTTTTTCTATTTAAAGGTAGAAGTTATTTCTGCTTAACATTGGTAGTAAACCAGCTTGTATCCCTGGTCCTCCCTTCCCCTCCCATCCCCCTGCCATTTTTGTAGGTTTTCTTCTAAAATTTGGCTGTTTTGAAGATAAAATTTAAGAGTCTTTTGACCTTATTACTTAATTCTTGACTTATCTTTAATTTAATTTTTGAAAAATTTCCTAATTCCTTAATTCGTTTTACATCTTACATGTACAAATGTTTTTAGCTACACAACCTTTGCCTCATTTGTGTTCACCAGAGTATGTGTTATGAAAAACCTCATGTCAGTGTGTACTCTGTAATTGCTGCTTGTGTTACTTCTGGTTCCAGGGATATAGGTAACAACTGTAATAGAAAAGGTCTAAGTCTTTATTTAAATATATGTATCATACCATATAATGTAAATATTTTGTGTTCTTTTTAAAGGTAATTTTACGTTATTTTGTTAACTTTTCTATTTCTGGTTTGTTTCAAACATTTTAGGTAGTAACTTTTTCTTAAAGCAGGGAACTAACTCTTATTATTACCTATATTGCAGGGTTGGCTAGTGGACCTCATCAATAAATTTGGCATGTTAAATGGGTTTCAGATTTTGCATGATCGTTTCATTAATGGATCAGCGTTAAACATTCAAATAATTGCAGCTCTTATTAAGTAAGTTATCTTTTAAAGTGAATATTCAATGCACTATACATATTGTTATTTTATTTTCCTGAAAATCATTGAGTTTCAATTTTCTAGTGTGGTGTCTTCTTATTTTAAAATAACTGTTTTAAGTATTGAAGTTAGTTTGAGAATTTAGTTCTGGTTAAAAAGAAAAAGTTGTGTCACAGAAGTTTTCTCTCTTTTTTATTTCAGACCATTTGGACAATGCTATGAGTTTCTCAGTCAACATACAGTGAAAAAATACTTCCTTCCAGTTATAGAAATAGTTCCACAGTTACTAGAAAATTTAACTGATGAAGAACTTAAAAAAGAGGCAAAAAGTGAAGCCAAAAATGATGCCCTTTCAATGATTACCAAATCTCTGAGGAACTTAGCTTCAAGGATTCCAGGACAAGAAGAAACTGTGAAAAATTTAGAAACTTTTAGATTGAAAATGATACTCAGGTAAGATATTTCTTACCTTAAATTATTATTTGTGTGAAGTCTTATAACAATATTTACTTCAGATTTCCCTTATAGATTGTTGCAAATTTCTTCTTTTAATGGAAAAATGAATGCACTGAATGAAATTAATAAAGTGATTTCTAGTGTTTCGTATTACACTCACCGGCATGGAAATCCTGAGGAGGAAGAGTGGCTGACAGCTGAGCGAATGGCAGTAAGTCCCTTTAATTCTTCCTTCGTGACTAAGAATCTGTTTATGGGTAACTAGACTAACACCAATTCTTGTTAGAAACAAAAATTAACTCTGAAATTGAGATTGGTTTATGACTATTTAATCCTAAACCTTCATGATTATAATAACAAGTGATGGGCCGGCCCGTGGCTCACTCGGTAGAGTGCGGTGCTGATAACACCAAGGCCATGGGTTCGGATCCCATATAGGGATGGCCGGTTCGCTCGCTGGGTGAGCGTGGTGCTGACAACACCAAGTCAAGGGTTCAGATCCCCTTACCGGTCATCTTTAAAAAAATAAATAAATAAAATAAAATAATAATAATAATAATAATAAGTGATTAGTTATTTGAAAGTGTTGGGGGTGACTTATTGTGTCTGATTAATTTATCATTGCCAACATATAGGTAGTCGTGATGAAATTATAGTTTGGTGGTTTGTTTGAAATGAATTAGGGAGAGGTCATCTTAGGAGGAGTTGGATAGATATGGAATGTAATGAATGAATTGCCATGGTGATCACTTTCCAATTCAATTTAGAGTTTTAAAATTGAGATTATAATTAATGGGATAAAATCTTCGTGGATTAATGTTTTGTCCTGATTTTAAGAATAACAAATTTTGGCCAATTAGCTCAGTTGGCTAGAGAATATACTGGCCAGCTACCAAAAAAATAATAATATTTCATTTTTAAATAATTTCTTTTTAAAAGCACATATATTTGTGTTACTTTGACACTGAAAGGAATTATTTACCATAGATATTTTTAAATATTTTAGTTTTGAAATAGTAAATAGACCAACCAAGTATTAAGAAATATTTTTTGAGGGTATGTTATATACCAGTACTGGAGGTACATTTGTAAAGAATCATCTTTGCCTTAGAGGAGGCTTCAGTTTAAAAGAGGAAGTGATAACAATGTGATAAAAACTGAGCCAAGGACATCTGGGAGGTATTGAGAAATTAGTATCTAACCTAATTAGACCCAGGCTCTGACTCAGGGTTGAGGGTCAGATTTAATGTATATAATTTGTGAAATGCTTTGTGGAG
>NW_007727559.1:26317-28128 GCF_000696425.1 Galeopterus variegatus
ATAAAAACTGAGCCAAGGACATCTGGGAGGTATTGAGAAATTAGTATCTAACCTAATTAGACCCAGGCTCTGACTCAGGGTTGAGGGTCAGATTTAATGTATATAATTTGTGAAATGCTTTGTGGAGTGTCAGACACAAAATTATGTTTACTAGTCCTTGTTGTTTTTACCAGTTCTCAACAGATATAGAAAGTGAGAATATTTAGGGAATTTTGAAGAAATGTAACATTCCTGTGATATTTTTGTTTAAGACATTTTGCAAATATAAAACTGATTCTTCTCAATAGATAGTTTAGGAAGTATACTGATGTAGTATATGTATGGAAATATTTCCATGTAGGTGGAATTAAATTACAATAGTAAGTTTATTGTATTAGTGGGTTATTTAGCACTATCAGAGCATTGTGTATGCAATATTAAATTATTTATTGTGGTGTTTAATAATTTTGTATTAAAATAACACTAAATTATATTGGTTAGGGTCTTATAATTTGTGGTCATATATAATTTGGGCTTTTGAATTCCCATTTATGTTGTTTAGATATCTGAGCTTCTGTTTAGTTTCTGCATTGAAACAAATATGTGTGTTATATCTAGGAATGGATACAGCAAAACAATATCTTATCCATAGTCTTGAGAGATAGTCTTCATCAACCACAGTATGTGGAAAAGCTAGAGAAAATTCTTCGTTTTGTGATTAAAGGAAAAGCTCTTACGTTACAAGACCTTGATAATATCTGGGCAGCACAGGTAAGGAATTCAAGGTGATAGCGATTTTCTTTTTTATAAGAAAGATACTAAAAATTAAAGAACTTGTGGTAGTCTTTATGTAATGACGTGTGTTTTTATTGCTTGACTTTTAGTAATGCACTTGCTGTGTATCTACAGAAATCCTGCCAAGAATATTTTTAAAATAAAAAAAATTTTCATGTTTGTATATGCTAAAGACTGGCAGTTCATGGGTTTTAAATAAAATATAGTAGAATAATTAGGAATGATTATTGAAGGAATGTAAAGAATCTGTATTTGTAGGTTTTTTTCAATGAAATGTATGAAGAAACAAATGTTGCAAGAGTTCCATTGCTGTATTATTTGTAAAAACCTATGATTATTAGAGGAATTGGTAATTTTTTGTATAAATAAGTAATCTTAGTTTCAGAAATATTAATTCATAATTTCTTTAATTATCTTAATGGCAAGTTTCTACTAGATCACTTGGGGAGTATTATTAATTAGTAGATTTCAAAGCTTGCTTTTTTAAGATAAACCAATAAAATAGTCTTTTCTTCATTGAATACTTGTTTTCCCTTTTTAAACAATTCACTACTTTGCATTATTTTCTCCTAATTATTGGTTAATATTCTGTAACTTTTATATGAATTCCCAGAGTTCATTAATCATATATACCAAAAAACTGAGTTGCCAAGTTTTAACTGGCATTTAAAATATTAGGAAAGTTAACACTTCAGACGAATAAGGTAGGAATGTTTATTAAGTTATGGAAGTTGACATGGCAGAACTACTTAGTTTCTAAGTGTTATTTAGATTTAACTGTGATATGATTTTTTTATTACTTTTGTTTATACAATTTTTATTTTTTCAATAGGCAGGGAAACATGAAGCCATTGTGAAGAATGTACATGATCTACTGGCAAAGTTGGCTTGGGATTTTTCTCCTGAACAACTTGATGATCTGTTTGATTGCTTTAAGGTAATAGTTCAAATAGTAAAAGTATTGCCATTTTATTAGTAGTAGAATTAGTTAAGTCTCTTTTGCTTTTAACTCATTTATTTGCAAACAAATTTCTTTG
>NW_007727559.1:28979-43571 GCF_000696425.1 Galeopterus variegatus
AAAAACACTTAGTAGAACACTATAGTTCTCTGGGTTGATGTATGTAGGCATACAGAAGTGAAATTCAGAAGGTAGTCCAAGAGTCCCTGATACCATCTCTGCATTGATGTCATCAAGCTCTTTTTAAGGCATTGTGGCAAAGAAGTTTCCTCTCTAGCTGTTAAGGTTTTTGGAGAATTTGTGGACCAAGTAAAACCATCTGTCATTGTTCTTGAACAAATGTATCAGTAAACACTGGTATCAGAATCATAAGATTTCTTGTTCAAAAAATACTTAAACATTTCTGGTGGTAACTTTAGTTGTTACTAACCACATTAAAAAAATGGCATTTTCTCTTAAAGTGTTGTTTCTTATATCCTATAACGCAACTGTTCCATTTATGAATATATGCCCTAGAGAAACTCATGGATACATGCACCCAGGTATGTGTTTAACATTTTAGCAGAATTATTTGTATTAGCCCCAAACTGGAAACAACTCAAATTTCTTTGAATTATAAAAGAATAAATAAACTATGGAATATTCTTATGGAATACTTTATGACAGTGAAAATAAATCAGAACTTAGCAAATAGACTACTTCCCAATGTAGAGAAACCGTAAAGAAAGGAAGGAAGTAATGTCCTAAAAGAATTGTGGTTGTATCTTGGAAGACAGGACTACAATGAATATTTTTAGGAAGAAATACCCAGTAGGCATCTGAAGTATTTGACTTGGATAATAGTTTAAATGTTGAAGCATTTTGAATTCTGACTTACCAGAATTACTGAGTAAAGGGACTAGGAGTCCATGTTTAAAGCAGGCATTTCATTATGATATGAATCTTTTTGAAATCACTGTGTTATGGAAAAAACAATGAATCCATGAAATCTTCTGTTTATATTATGTGATTTAATTCATTGGAAGTATATCAAAGACAGGCAGGGAAATCAATATTGGGAAATTATTGTGGGTTTCTAAAGTTAATTTCCAATCACTTTTAATTCTGAGGTAACTTCTGAAATAATGATGCATCAAGCTGAAAAGAGAAAAAAATACTAGTATCATGTACCTACTTTTTACTTCAAAGATTGTCAAGATGGTCTAACTATAATCATAACTAAATTCTGTTACCTGTGCATTGCCCTTTTGGCTTATTAGGTGTTTGTTTAATATTCATTAATCAATAACAAGCATTACTTTTTGAGGTGTTGGGAAATCTGTCAATTCTTATGTAGTATGTCAGTGTGCCTTGAAAGATCTTGGGTGCTTTAAGGAAATTATGAAGTATAGGTCGGTAGCAGTTCTTTATAGGTTGCAGCTGAGTAATACCAATTTTATCTAAATATTTCTCTTCAGTTATATATGCTTAAATTCTTCACTCAAACTCCAGTCTGTAAATACCTGAGTTTTCAGTAAGACTTTATCTTCTAATGTGGTTGTCTTAATATACAGCCCTTGCCAGTGTTTATTTTTGCCAGTATTTAAATTTTTGGCAGTATCATGGGTGTGAAATTTCCATTGTGGTATTGGTCTTCATATTCCTAGTATGACAGTAGTTTACACATTTTTGAGCTGTTCTTATTTCCTTTTTAGTGAATGTCTACTCATGTCTTATCCCTGTTTATTTTTCCTATTCACTCATTCCTCATCAATGCTCAGTCCTTGTCCATGGTGTATCAGAAAGAATTTCTTGTAGTTGTATAAGCAATTCGTTTGAATCAGGATCTGAATGTATTTCTTACTGTATGATTGGTTGTTGTGTCTTTTAACTCTCCTGTATCTTTTTTTGTTCTTGTAAGAAAATCTGTATTGTTAACAGTTTTTGTATTTCTTTTTTTAAGGGTATCTTTGTAATTCCAGAGGAATTAGAAGCAAGCACTAAAGTTGTTTTCTAAGAAATCCCATATTTATCATTTTGAATTGCTAAAATTTTTATAGCTTTATATATTATATTTAAGTTTGGTTTTTTTAAGTGTGTTAAGCTTGTTTAAGTGTGAGACTTGGACTGAAGTTCATTTTTTTGTCCACTGCTTCCAGAACCATTTGATGTAAGGCTGTCTTTCATCTCTCCTTAGATTGTCCTTGTACCTTCATCAAAAATCTGCATATTTTGGGCCGGCCCGGTGGCGCACTGCTACAGTGTGCCACTTAGGAGTGCGGCGGCACTCCCGCCGAGGGTTCGGATCCCACATACAGACCGGTTCCCACTCACTGGCTGAGCGAGGTGCGGGCGCAGCACCGAGGGTTGCAATCCCGTTGCTGGTCCCGGTCCGGTAAGGGCGCGACACTGAGGGTTGCGATCCGTTGCCGGTCACGAAAAAAGACAAAAAGGAAAAAAAAAAAATCTGCATATTTTGTTGGACTGTTTCTAGATTCTCTGTTTTCTTCCATTGGTCCGTGTCTATGCCTCTGCCAGTACCACATAGTCTTGATCAGTGTAACTACGTAAGTCTTGAGATTAGTTAGACAGGTTACTCTTACATTGTCTTTTTCAAAATTGTTAAAATGTTCTGATTCCTTTGCTTTCCATATAAACTGTAGAATAATCTGGTCTATATCTATGAAAAGTCTTGCTGGGATTTTAGTAAGAATGCATTAATTCTATTTATCAGTTTGGGGAGAATTGACATTTTTTGCTGTCTTGAGTTTTAGATTGTCCTTGTACCTTCATCAAAAATCTGCATATTTTGGGCCGGCCCGGTGGCGCACTGCTACAGTGTGCCGCTTAGTGCGGCGGCACTCCCGCCAAGGGTTCGGATCCCACATACAGACCGGCCACTCACTGGCTGAGCGAGGTGCGGGCGCAACACCGAGGGTTGCAATCCCGTTGCTGGTCCCGGTCCGGTAAGGGCGCGACACTGAGGGTTGCGATCCGTTGCCGGTCACGAAAAAAGACAAAAAGGAAAAAAAAAAAATCTGCATATTTTGTTGGACTGTTTCTAGATTCTCTGTTTTCTTCCATTGGTCCGTGTCTATGCCTCTGCCAGTACCACATAGTCTTGATCAGTGTAACTACGTAAGTCTTGAGATTAGTTAGACAGGTTACTCTTACATTGTCTTTTTCAAAATTGTTAAAATGTTCTGATTCCTTTGCTTTCCATATAAACTGTAGAATAATCTGGTCTATATCTATGAAAAGTCTTGCTGGGATTTTAGTAAGAATGCATTAATTCTATTTATCAGTTTGGGGAGAATTGACATTTTTTGCTGTCTTGAGTTTTCTAGTCCATGAATGCTATATACTTCATTGATTTAGACTTCTGAATTCTTTCTTCAGTGCTGTAGTGCAGTTTTCAGCATACCAATCCTACACGTTTTGTTAGTTTACACTTAAGAGTTTAAGTGTCGTGGGAGTTTTTTCAGTAATTGTAAATGTTTATTTTTAATTCTGATGTCTGTAAAGTTTATTACTACCACTACTGTATAGAAGCATTTGATCTCTTGTGTATTTTGTATCCTGCAATCTTGTTGAAGTATTGGAGCCTTAAGCTTTTTTCTCCTGAGTTTCCTTGGGATTTTCTATATAGAAAATTATATTGTCTGTATATAGGAAGGGTTTTGTCTGTATTGTCAGTATATAGGAAGAGTCCTCCCAACATGGACGCCTTTTATTTCCTTTTCTCTCCTTATTGAACTTGCTAGAATTGCTGCCGTAATGTTGAAAAGAAGGGGCTAGAATAGACATCTGTGCCTTGCTCTGATCTTAGGGGGGAAAAAGTATCAGAGTTTCACTACTAGAAACAATGTTAGCTGTTCCTTTTTAGTAGATGCCACTAATGAGGTTAAGAAAGTTCCCCTCTATTCCTCCTTTTTCAGAGTTTTAGCCATGAACTGATTTTCTGGTTATGTGGTTTTTTTTCTACATTGATGGACATGATTGTGTGACTTTTATTCTTTTCCCTGTTAATGCAGTGTATTATTGTGATTGTTGTCAGATAACTGAATCAGCTTTGCATCCCTGGAATAAACCATACTTGGTCATGTTGTATTTTTTTTTTATGTGTTGCTTATACACTACTTATATCTTATTAAGGAATTTTGCATCTATAATTTGTGTACAGCAGTCCATAGTTTTTGGTTTTTGTGTTTGTCAGGTTCTGGTATCAGGCTTTACTTGCTTTTCAGAAAGAATTATATAAAGTTGATGTGATGTCTTTAAGTGTTAGGTAAAATTTTCCACCGAAACCATCTGGGTCTGGTAATTTTGTTTTGGGGAGTTTTAAAATGATAAATTCAGTTTCCTTAATAGTTATAGTTCTGTTTAAATCATCTGTTTCTTTAAGTGTTAGGTAAAATTTTCCACCGAAACCATCTGGGTCTGGTAATTTTGTTTTCGGGAGTTTTAAAATGATAAATTCAGTTTCCTTAATAGTTATAGTTCTGTTTAAATCATCTGTTTTATATTGGTTGAGTTGCAATAACTTGTGTTATTAAGTAATATGATGCATTTTGTCCCTCGTCAAATTGTGTTTTGTATCTAGTGTTCCCTGTTATCCTTTGATGTCTGCAGAGTCTGTAGTGATGGCTTTGTTTCATTCCTTATACTGATAATTAGTGTATTTTTTCTTTGCTCATTTTGTGAGAAATTTGTCTAATTATTGATCCTTTCAAAAAACCATGTCTTTGTTTTATTAATTTTCTCTATTTTTATGTTTTCAGTGATTTTTGTTCTATTCTTTAATGTTTCCTTTCTTCTGTTTGCCTCCAGATTATTTTGCTCTTTTTCTAGTTTCTTGAAGTAGGGATTTTGTTAGGTGTGATACTTGGATTGAGATTCATTTTTTTGTCCAGTGCTTCCAGCATTTAAGAATTTCCTCTTTTTTTAAATCTATGCATTTAGTGCTATTAATTCCCATCTTATCACTGCTTTCATATATTGCATATATTCTGTTAATTTTTGTATTTTGTTGTTACTTATGTTAAGTCAATTGCATTTTAAATTTCTATTAAGATGCGTCTTTGACAGTATAGAACTAAGACTTCAACACAAACTAACTTTTTCTCTCATCTTAATGTCACTGATTTATAGTTTGATTCCAGTGTAGCTGGAACATACTTAGTATGATTTCCATCCTTTTAAATTTGTGTATGTGTATTTTATGGTCCAAGATATGGACTACGTTGGTATATTTTAAATGGGTACTTGAAAAAAGGTATGTCCTGCTGTGGTTGGGTTGAGTATACTGTAAGTGTCAAATAAATCCTTTTGTTTGATGGTCTTGTTGAGTTCTTCTGTGTCCTTGCTGATTTTCTGTCTAGTTGTTCTGTCATTTGTTTAGAGAAGGGTGTGAAGTCTCTATGATTTTGCCTGTTTCTCCATTGAATGTTATTTGTTTTGCCTCACATATATTGTAGCATATCCATTTTTGTGCATACAGATTTAGAATGGCTATGTCTTATTAATGGATTGGCCTTTTTTCATTATGTAATATTTTCTTTTTTTTTGCTCTGAAATCTGTTTTATCTTTTATTACAGTAACTACAACTGCTTTCCCTTATTTTTCACGATATACATATCTTTTTGCATCATTTTAGTTTCAACTTGCATATTTCCTTATGTCTAATAATATAAATAATCTCTGTTAATTTCTGCCTTGTAACAGATGTATTAAGGCCCTTTATGCTTAATGTAATTATTGGTATGTTGGGGCTTAAACTTGCTATTTTATTTTTGTGTTCTGTTTCTCTCTTTTTTATTTCTTTGTTTTTATTTTTCTGCCTTCACGTGTTACTTGAACATTTTTTGGATTTCTGTTGATTTAAAAAAAAATGCATTGCATTGTCTCTTTGTATAGTTGTATTGCATTATCTCTTTGATTCTCTTAATGTTTTTGATAACTCTCTTACATCTGTCATGTTGGTGTTGGCATCTATCAGCTGTCTTCACTCATTTTGATACCCTTCTGATTCTTGCTATTTTTAAGTAATTTTCATTTGATACCCGAAGATTTTCATATTATTTTATGAGACGGATTATTTAAAGCTTGTTTTAGTTGTTTTGTTCTGGCACCACTCAGACAATGGAAGGGAGGGATGCCCTTGGTACCTCCCAGGTGGTGGTAGAACTCCAGGTTTTCCATATCACCTAATGGGACATTTCTTACTACTGTGATGTGGCTTTCTGATGTAATACATACTTCCTCCATGGTGGGGGTGGTTTTATCAGTGCTGGATGATAGTGAAACTCTTAACTGTACTAGACCTCCTGTGGTACCACTGTAGCAGGGATCAGACAAGGGCTCCTTGTTGAGTAGTGGTAGAAATCCCAGCTCACTATATTTGGCCTTCTCTTTTATCCCCCTATAGGTGTTGGCATACATTCTTACAACCTAATGAAGTCTAGGCTCTCTTCTCAATTATTTTTTATATGGGGAGGAAGCATGTTTTTTCTGTAGTGTTTGTTTAGGGCCGGTCAGCTATTTTTTAAAATTTTCTGTTGTGGTAGGTTGTGCCTTTCTGATCTGTTGGCTATAGAAGTAGTTTTGGGGGATTTTTCTTTTCTGTACCCCACTAATGTTTCTAGGTTGCTGGCTTTTCCAGCTTGACGTATGAAGTATTTGAAACAAAAGAAAATTCAGCAAACCTAACTGTCTTGTCTCCTTGAGTTTTGAAGTTTCCAGGAGGTCTGCAGTTTTCTTTTACTTTTCAGGGTCATCCTTCTTCCCTATAAAAGTTTATGAGACTACTTAGAATCTTATGCTTGTTTTATATATAATTTTCAGAAGATTTAGTTGTACATAGTGGGAAGAATAATGAGAAATATATCCCATCTTCTCAAAAGCAGAACGATTTTAGTTTTTATTTTATTTTATTATTCTTTAAAGTTTATTAGTATTATTATTTTTTACATCTATGATATTGTTGTGGAGCAGTTGAGGGGGAGAAGGAGAGGAAAAGAGGAAAGGAAATAATGGTGAGAGAAAGAGGAAGGAGGAAGAAGAGCAGGGTTGATGCCTGTGGCATCCCCCTCATTCCTGCAAGGGAGACCAGGGGGCTACCAAGCAGTGGCTTGCTCATTGCTGGGCTGGGGACAGATGTCAGAGGGGTGTGGTTGAAGCTCTCACCCCCCATCACCCTAGCTCAGGGGCCTGGGACATTCCCTGTAGCAGCTTGGTGGTTGTTGCTGGGCTGGTCATGGGTGTCAGGGGTCATTGCTTTGGCCCCCAACCCTCCCCCTTCCCTGGCTTGGTAGCACAGAGGACTTCCAGTCCTTCTAGGTATTATAGGTGTTACTTGGTGATGTAAGCCTTTTACTGGTCATTATCAAACTTTGTCTCTGTTCTGTGGGTATTTTGTTTTTTCTTTCAGTTCTGTGTTGGATTATTTGCTGTTCCTACCACTTAAAGATCTGTATTGGAACTAATTTGTTTTCCTTTGCTTACTCCTCAAATGGGGGAACTTCCTGTGTGGACCAGCACTTGGGCTCTGTGGTTGAGCTAAATTGCTGCTTTGCTGCTGATTGCCTGGGGAAGGCTTTTTGTGCAGCTTAGGTTTTAATGATTAACTTTAGAGGTACTTCCTGCTCTCATCTGGTACACCTGGGTTATGAAGAAACTCTGGTCTGGGCCTGAATCTTTTCAGCAAACCGCACCCCCCCCCCCCCCCCCCCCCCCCCCCCCCCCCCCCCAGTTTCCACTGGGTGGGCTTATGCTGATTACCGGGCAGATCAGCTGTCCTTGCTGGTCGCCAGTGTTCTTCCAGTGGGCCTGTCTCCCGCACCACCCTTGCTTCAAAGACTTCCCATGGGACAGGAGTGCACCAGTCCCTTGCAATGACTCAGTGGCCTCTGAGTGGCTCCTTTTTTTCAGTTGTTGCAGCTCGTTGCTCCTGTGTGAGTCTCTGGGAACCCTATTAGTAGTCTTGCCGTCCTGGGGACCACCAAGGCCCTTTTCCCCCCTGCAGCCTCCAAGCAACTTCATCCAAAGGGCACAGCTGTGGCTTTTGCCAGCTCCTGCTCAGTGCACTCACCATCTCCAGCCTTGAAGTGGCTAGGGCTTGAGATGTTCAAATCAATTCTTTCTCTCATTGTGGCATCTCCCACCTTCATGCTCTCCCTAGGTCTCTCCTCCTCTTCCCCTGAGCTCTAGTCGCCCTAGCTTGGCTTTTTAATAGTTGTAAATTGGTTGATTTGTGGGAGAGGGTGTTGCTGGGGATCATATTCTTCGCCATCTTGACTGGAAGCTAGTGATTTCAGTTTTTTAAAGAAGCATTTTATCTCATAAATATAGGTAGCATATGTTTATTATTTCTTTTTAAATTTATTATTTTCTTTATCAGTAACAGAATTTTTCATAAATTTTTTATCTGCATATGTTTGTTTCTTTTTAAAAAATGTTTAATACACATTACTATATGATATGCTCTCTTTAGCATTTTGAGCCAGGTATTTTTTATTGATTTTTAATTATTTAACATTAAGTCAGAAGTAACAAGAGTTTAAGTTGTAAATAGAGATTTTTTTGCTGTGATTTAGATTAGTGTGTCCCTTGAACACTGCTTTTCTCAAAGGACATTGGGTAATCTAGTGTTCATTTGTGCTGTTGGGATATGTGTGTGATAGTTGAATGTAGTTTACCCAAAGATATAATAAAGTAGCGATGACCTAATACAGAGAAATGTATATATTAGGTGATATTTATATCATTTAAATTATTTTTTAGGCAAGTTGGACAAATGCAAGTAAGAGGCAACGTGAAAAGCTACTTGAGCTGATATGTCGTCTTGCAGAAGATGATAAAGATGGTGTGATGGCACATAAAGTATTGAACCTTCTTTGGAATCTGGCCCATAGTGATGATGTGCCAGTAGACATCATGGATCTAGCTCTCAATGCCCACGTAAAAATATTAGATTATAGTTGTTCCCAGGTATGGGAGTGCTTCTTTACTTTATTTTTCTGACTTCTTTCTCTCATAATAACTTAGTTACAGGGTAGTTCCTGTTTATTCTGTCATTTTTTTTACAGTAATTTCGAGGAATTGGCTTACTTTGGACATGTAAGCCTGGCTCCCTCCCACTATGCCCATATTTTTCAGCAAGTTTTCATGTATCATCCACCAAGCATTTTTACTTCCTTGAGAGAAAGATTTTTATAGGCATAGTAGTTCATCGTAGTCATACTATTTTAACTATATGTCACTAAGGTAGATCATAAAGAACTAAAGCTGATACAAAATTTGGATGTGGATATATGGTTTGATTTTAATTGCTCATAAGAAGTTAGTAGAAAACAGAGGTCATTATTGGCTTCCCTATGAGCAAGGTACAGCAGCTTCCCAGTGTTTAACTTATGTCATTTACATTTACTGATTTTAAGTACAGTACTTTCTCTGTGTCTGCAGTTTCCACATCTGCAGATTTAACCAATCACAGATTGAAAAACATTTGGGTAGGAGGAACAATAAAAAATAAAACAATAAAAATCATAAAAATAAAAAATAGAGTGTAATGATTATTTATACTGTGTTCACATTGTGTTAGGTATTATAAATAATCTGGAGATAATTTAAAGTATATGGGGCTGGCTGGTTAGCTCATTTGGTTACAGTTTGTTGCTGATAACACCGAAGTCATGGGTTTGGATCCCCATACTTGCCAGCTGCCAAAAAAAAATAAAAATAAAGAATGTGGGAGGTTGTGTCTAAGGTTATATGCACACATTATATCATTTTTAAAAAGGGACTTGAGCATCTTGGATTTTGGTATCCACAGGGAGCTTTGGCACAAATCCACTATTGATACAAAAGGACGACTGTATTTATTTGTATACTAATATTATGTATAATCTTAGACTTGTTTCTGGGTTTTTGTCAGCACTGGTTTGCATCCTTATAATAGATCAGTTCAAGAATTTAATAAACATGTAGACTCTTTTTAAAAAGTAAAGGTCTTGGTAGGAGTGCTCTCAGTTTCTGGAGAGCAGGCATTTTGTTTTCATTTGGACTTGAATTTAGTCAGGTCAAGCAAGGTCAAGATGATGCTCATAGTTTTGAAAACCATGTAATTGTGAAGGTTCAGAAATATTTGCTGAACTGATTGCCTTCCCCAGAAAAGGACTGTCATATACACACATGTAATTAGGTAAATAAATTGAAAGGGGAATATTCTTTTTTTTTTTTTTTTGTCTTTTTTACTGACCGGTAACGGGATCGCAACCCTCGGTGTTGCGCCCACACCGCGCTCAGCCAGTGAGCGGGAACCGGTCTCCACATGGGATCCGAACCCTCAGCGGGAGCGCCGCCGCTCTCCCAAGCGGCGCACTCTCCAGTGCGCCACCGGGCCGGCCCGAAAGGGGAATATTCTTAACCTGGGTTAATTTTTTTTTTTTTTCCTTTTTGTCTTTTTTTGTGTCCGGCAACGGATCGCAACCCTCAGTGTCGCGCCCGTACCGGACCCGGACCGGCAACGGGACCGCAACCCTCGGTGTTGCCCCCGCACCTCGCTCAGCCAGTGAGCGGCCGGTCTGTATGTGGGAGCCGAACCCTCAGCGGGAGCGCCACCGTGCTTCCCAAGCGGCGCACTGTAGTAGTGCACCACCGGGCCGGCCCTTAACCTGGGTTAATTTTTAAAATGAAGAAAAGTCATATACAGTCTGTGGACTAGTTAGTCAAAACTGTTCATGTAAGGGCCGGCCCGGTGGTGCACTGGATAGTGCGCCGCTTGGGAAGCGCGGCGGCGCTCCCGCCCGAGGGTTCGGATCCCACATACAGACCGGTTCCCGCTCACTGGCTGAGCGAGGCGCGGGAGCGGCGCCGAGGGTTGCAATCCCGTTGCCGGTCCCCGGTCCGGTACGGGGGCAACACTGAGGGTTGCGATCCGTTGCCGGACACGGAAAAAGACAAAAAAGACAACAACAACAACAACAACAAAAAAAAACTGTTCATGTAAAATTGACTTTATTTCAATTCTGAGGAAGACATAAATTAAAATTTATCATAGCTACTGTCCTTTACAAATAAAGACAACGAACCTTTTCTCTCAATAGTGGATAATGCATTGGATTTGCAATAATGCATTTGGAGCTCAATAATGCAGATGTATTGAAGAAAAAAACCTCAGTTGGGTTATTTGATCATATTGACAATGTTCTGGTACACTTGATTCCAACTATTCAGCATGCAAAATTGTTCTGAGGATTGTGAGTTTAGCTATTTAAATACAGAAGTGTTACAGAGAATCAAAGCAGTTTACTTGTTATAAATGCTCAACTAGTATTAACTAGTTATTCATACTATTGCTTGGCACACTGTCTTGTACCTTGCTGCATTAATAGATACTAGATGTCGCTAAACTTATTATAAGCATTTTGCCTTTTTCAACTTCAGCCTGTATTTGTTGATGTTATAGAAAACATCATAAGTCTGCCACTTTGCTTGCCTTCCCACCCAAAGTGCTATTAAGAGTCATGGCAAATTAGGTATTTACGTACAGATACTTAAAAACCCTTAAAAATGTGCAGAGAATTCAAAACAGTAGTTACACATCTAGAAATTTTTCTTAGGAAATGAAAACAATACCGTATGTATAGACAAAGACTTTCTTTATTGTTTGTACAATCAAACTGCCTATATTTATGAATGCTGTCTACAATGTACTGTGTACAGCCTTTAAAATAGCTTATCGATGGGGAAAGAAATATACAATATTTTAAGAAAAACTCAGCATGGGCCCAGTTTTTCTAAAAAGGGTGTGTGTATGCTTGCAAAAATGTCCCCCCAGATGAAGTGTTAAGCAAACACACAGTATTGCCATTTCTTCCCCAAACATGCGTAGAAATGGAATCATTCCAACTAAAAATTTGTTAGGTTCCCAAACCTGAATTTCTGATTACTAGCTGTGTAGTTAAAAGATTGAAGCAGGAAACCATGAGAGAATACTTGAAATAAATTCATTCTTAAAATATTCTTAATTTTCCTTTAAGTAAATACTTGTACCTGTTTTCTGAACCTTTGTATGTATATTGATTGGTTTTTATTTTGATGAATTATTTTTACTTGTAGAATTACTGTAGTATTTTCTGATGAAATTAAATTTTTAGTGTTCCTTCATTTGATTAGAAAATTGTGCTAAAAATCAAGCCCGTATATGGTAATAATTGGCATTGTATTTTTGCTAAATTTTGTAATATGATAGAACCTTACAAAACACTGAGTGAAATGCAGTGCCGATATTCCAGCAAACATTTTAAAAGACACTTCCTCTGAATGTGCCTATGCTTGGGAATTGTGTCTTGGTGCAGGTATATCTAAACCCGTGGAAAATTGACTTTGCAGTAGTGGTTTACATTTTACACTTTTAGTGAGGATTTCAAAATAAAAATAGTCAAAGCAATTTGTTTTATTCAACTATTACAAAGCTTTTCTATTTTATAATTCTTAAAATAATTTGAAGGTAGAACTATATTACTGATTGATATAAAGCATAAATTTTTTTGTGTCTGTAAGGATCGAGACACACAAAAGATCCAGTGGATAGATCGCTTTATAGAAGAACTTCGCACAAATGATAAGTGGGTAATTCCTGCCCTGAAACAAATAAGAGAAATTTGTAGTTCGTTTGGTGAAGCACCTCAGAATTTGAGGTAAGGCTTTTAATACAGAGAATTTTCTTATTTTTATTTATGTATTATTGTTGAAAATATCAGTATCAGTAAAAACAAATTTTGAAGAATGAAAACTAGAGTGAAAATTCAGGAAGCTTAGAGAAGAGTGTTTGGAACAAAATGAGGATTCTCGATTGTATTCAATTCCTTTGTATTTTGTAACAAATGGATTAAGTTAATATATCCAATATTACATAGCAATTAAGTATCAGAGCCAAGATACTGCCATTGTGCTCTTAGTTTTGAATTGGATTGTATTCAATTCCTTTGTATTTTGTAACAAATGGATTAAGTTAATATATCCAGTATTACATAGCAATTAAGTATCAGAGCCAAGATACTGCCATTGTGCTCTTAGTTTTGAATTGTCTCTGACTTTCAGCAGATAGATTAGACATTATGATGCTATGTGTTGTATTTATCTCACCCCTAATTTCATTTTACCCATTCTAATGTTTTTCTGTCTTTGGCCCAATAGTCATCAAAGTCCCACTTCATAGTCTTTATACAGTCTTTGTTATTTTTTAAAATTAATCTAATCTAACATATTTTTACTTTTTTTATTAATTGTAGATTACATACAAGAGAATACTAGTTTTCAGAGTGGGGAAACACCTCTTTCTGGGGTTTTAAAATTAAATTTTAAAGATAAAACTAAAAAGCAATTTAAATTCTGAAAGATGACCAGACTTTGTTTAAATATATTTTTAACTTATATTTTAGCTAGATATTTTTAAAATAGCTAATTTTAAGTGTTTGGTCTTAGATGCTAAATTGTGATTGTTGGAATAATTTATTCATTTGTTTTCTTTAATGTATTTGGAATTAATGACATAAAAAAATAACATGGAGAAACTCATGGAGAAAACTGTGTAGTCACAAGAATATTCATAATGCAATTAAGATTCCTGGTAGTGAACGCCATGTTTTTCTTAGTAACAGTGATCCTAGAAAAATTCTCAAATCTTTTAGAAATATTTTTCTTATGTATTATATGATTGCTGAGATTTTTCTCAGCTCTAGATACGATTATGCCCTAAAACAGTATTTGTTTAATAGAATTTTAAATGCCATATACATATATATATATGTTTTGATTTTTCAAGTTAATAGTGACTCTATTCTTCTAATATTGGAAAAACTACATGAAATTGGAAAACTTCATGGGGCTCAACACTGTAGAATACACATAGTGTTTATTTATGAAAAGTATAATTTTGATTATGTTTGACTCACAGTATGTACCTTTTGTCTTTTATCAAACATGTCCATTTTCCATTTGTAGATAGGTGCATTAGTACATGTATTTTCCCAAGGCTGGTGACTCCATCACCAGAAGATTAATGATTGTAAGGAGTTCATTCGTTTTATTGAAAATGATAAAATGGGAAGGAAAAGGGATCATATCTTTCCCTTGATACCAAGGGGCAAAACTGCCTGCAAACTTAGTGTTTTAGAATGTATCTTGGGTGTCTAACATTCTTAATCATGTAATGCAGGTGTTTTGATACTACACGTTGAGTATACTTTATGTGAAATAGATGGGTTGAGAAATGTTCTGGATTTGGGGTTTTTGGGGGATGGGGTGTGTGTGGAATATTTGCAGAATACATACCAGCTAAGCACCCCTGATCTGAAAACCCAAAATTTGAAATGCTCAAGTAAGCGTTTCCTTTGAGCAGAATGTTGGGGCTCAAAGGAAACGCTCAAAGGAAATGTTTGGATTTTGGAAAATGAGAGATTTTGGATTTTCAGATTAGGAATGTTCAAACTGTAGTATATTGAAGAATACTGATAGTTTTCATGTAAAATAAAGGTATTGAAACACATTCTTTTTGAGGCATGGATTGATTATTCTCTTTCTGTTTGATATTTTGTTATTTAAGGGAGTATATTGACCACATTTTATTAATATTGTTACTAATGTAAAATATTTAAAAATATTAAAGTAATCACTAGAATTTAGTCTCTAAACTCTTAATCTCAGCAGTTTTCATTTGCCTAATTATG
>NW_007727559.1:43661-43949 GCF_000696425.1 Galeopterus variegatus
TAATCACTAGAATTTAGTCTCTAAACTCTTAATCTCAGCAGTTTTCATTTGCCTAATTATGCTGTTAAGTTCTTCTCATTTCAGTCGAACTCAGCAAAGTCCCCACGTATTTTATCGTTGTGACTTAATCAACCAACTTCAGCACAATCATGCCTTAGTTACTTCGGTAGCAGAAAACCTTGCAGTTTATATGAATAGCATGAAGTTATATGCTGGAGGTATGTATGAAAAGCTAAAATTAACTATGGGGAATCAACATGGACTTCTCTTTTCTGACTTTTTTTTTTT
>NW_007727559.1:46143-50913 GCF_000696425.1 Galeopterus variegatus
AGACCTTTTTGGGTTGAATATGTTTGGAGATCGTTGAGCTTCCTGGATCTGAAGATCTGTGTTTTTTCCTATACCTGGGATGTTTTCTGCCAGTATTTTGTTGAATATGTTTTCATTGCAATCTCCTTTTTTCTTCCCTTCTGGGATACCCATGACTCGGATATTTGAGTGCTTTAAGTTGTCTGATATCTCTCTCAGATTTTCTTCAATGCCTTTGATTCTTTTTTCTTTTTTTTTTTTTTTTTTTTTTGTTTGCTTGTGTTATTTCTAACAGCCCATCTTCAAGTTCAGAAGTTCTCCCTTCAACTTCAACAAGCCTGCTGGTTAAACTCTCCGTTGTGTTTTTTATTTTGCTGAATAGCTTCTTCAATTCGGCAAGTTCTGCTACATTTTTTTTCAGGCTATTGATTTCCTTGTACATTTCCTCTTTCAGATCCTGTATACTTTTCCTTGTTTCATCATGATGTCTAGCTGAGTTTTCTTGTATCTCATTCAGTTTCCTTAGAATTATCACTCAAAATTCGTTGTCAGTCATTTCAATGGTTTCTTGTTCTATAGGATCTAGAGCTTGAGATTTATTATCTTTGGGTGGTGTACTTTCTTGATTTTTTGTGTTTCTGGTGTCTTTTCTTTGATGTTTATTCATTGTGGCAGGGGTTTCACAGTCCACAGGTTTGACACTATTGCCTGACTAATATTTAGTTGGGGTTGCCAATTTAGTATGGCTACCTCAGTGATTAGTCAGTTGGACACTAGTGTCAGGCAAGTCCAAAACTGACTACCGGGAAGATGGCAGGGCATTCGCGCCGCTCCCTCTGTGGAGTCTCATCTTCCGCGTTGCGCTCCCGCATTGAGCTCCCGCGGGAGCCTCCGCAGCCAGAGCCGCCCCGGCTGCCTCTTGCCACCCCTGGCACTCCTGGCTCCTGCTTGCACCGCAGCCTGCTCAGTCTCTCTTCGGCTCGCGGTTCCAGCGGCGCCTGGGGCTGGGGGGATGACAGCCCCTTACCCGGCAGATACCACTGTCTCTGGACCCCGAGTCCTGGTGACAGGGCTGCTCAGCCTGGCCCGGCGCTGAGGGTAGCAGCTGCAGGGCTGGGCGCCAAGTGGCGCCGCTGCAGGTGGCTTCTTCCTGGGGAGGATTTTGTAAATTTCACAAAATGGCGCGCACTCCAAACCTCAGTGCATGTATTATGAGAGTCCCCTTCAAGGTCTTAGCAATCCTTCAGAGCAATCCACCTGGGTAGAAACAGCTACCCCTGGCGCAAGCAAGGACACCAGAGATTCCGAGTCACCATCAGGCTTTCTGAGTTCCTCTTCTTGCTGGTGGCCTCTGGGATCCTGCCGGGACGGGGCGAGGGAGGTTCACTCCCTTCCCGCCGCCACGTTTCCTAGTTTCAGAGGCTGGGAAGTCCAAAGTCCAGGAAACACATTTGGTGAGGGTCTTGGTGGGAGCCGCAGTGACCTAGGTTTCTCACATGACAGAAAATGGTGGAGCAGAGAGCGGTTTTTACTCTTTTGGGAATGTCCTCTACTCATTTAAATCTTTGCCTTCTTACTACTACCAATTATACCTGCTTTTCAAGAAAACTTAACTTATGGTTTACATATTGTTAACTTTGCCTGATTCTTGAATCTGTTATAATTATTCTTAATAATCCTGAGTTAATGCTTTCTGTTTAAAAAACTTGCTAGAAATTCACTAGATCAGTGATCATCAGATGCTCTCATTAATTCTCAGAACACAAAAATTTTTAAACATGTTCCTTTCCTCTATTCTCAACAGACAACTTGAGTATTTACCATTTGTGGAGCTCTCTCTTGGCACTTCAAAGATCAGTTCAAATGTTATTTGCTCTCTGACAATTTTATCAGAGTTTGTGTGTACTGGAGCTTGAAGTAGTTTTGGTACATCTTACCTTCCCCTGCAGAAAGCACTTTTTAGAAACATCTCCCCAATAAGCCAACTACTTTGTAAGCCCAATTTTGTGCACATGATTATACAGAAGAAAAACTTTCTGTTATCCATTCTTAAAGACAGGATAGAGTATAAAGTTGAACTGAAAATACTACTTAATTGACATGCTGTATTAAGATTTGTAGAATTCAATTGTATACATTGAAAATGTGGGTATTTGTACTACTGTTTTACAAGAACAGTAGACTTGGTGTGATTGAGTTTTCAAAAATTCTCAAGTATTTGCTTAATACTTTCCCACGTATAAGTCATATAAACAAAATAAAAAATTAAGCAACTCTTCAGATACCTCTAAACTTGAACTAACTTTGTGTTCTTCTCACATCACACCCTTCACAACTTCATTTTATAGCTGGAGAAACAATCTAAGCATCAGGTGCTACATCCATTCTAATCCTGCCAGTCAGGTTTAAAGGTTCCTTCTAAGCAGTGTCAGGAAGACAAGGCAATGTAGGCATATAACCTTGTGATTTATTTTCTTTACAAAGAGCAGCCAAAATCAGTAAGAGACACACAATTTGCATGTGTTCTCTCAACTTCTTTGTGATCTCAGACCTTCTTGAAGATACAGAGCCTTCTCAGATGCCAATAAAGACATTTCCTGAAAGTCATACCTTTCCTGCGTATACTTTTCCTGTGCATACCTACCTATGGTGAAGTTCAAGGTATAACATCAAAAACACAAACTTTTTCCTCCTTCACAATTTCACAGGTGGAAGTGTCGGATCTTACCATAGATGTTAGCAACTGCAGCACACAGATTTTTTTTCTTAGTTAAATAGAGAGCTTTCACCTTTTACTTCAAAAAAGCATTTTATGTCTTCTCTTCGACATATCTAAATTTAGCATCACTTCTCTCACATTGGGACCTTTATTAAGAAAACTGAGCACTGAGATACTGTTATTGTCATTCTGATAACCAAGACAGCTATTAAGTGACTAATGTGCAAGAAGACAGCATGGACAAAGGAATGATGAATGTCACGGGTGGGATGGAGTAGAACACCAAGATTTCATTAGGTTAATCAGAATGGTGTGCAATTTAAAACTTATGGGTTGTTTATTTGTTTTTGGACCATGGGTAAATGAAGAAATGGAAAGTGGAACTGTGGAGAAAAGGGGGAACTACTGTAATAACAAAGAGAAATACAGTACCTCTTCAATGGAGAAACCTGGTAGAATCACCAAAACTAAGTGATCTAAATTAAAACATTTTGGGGTCATGGCTTCTGTTAACAGTGTACAAGAAGGACATAACATTGCTTTTGTGGCATATCTTGCAAAAAAAAATGCATTACCTGATTCTAATCATAGGAAACATGAAACACTCAAATTGAATCGCATTAATTAAGTGGCTTTATTCTTTAAAACGGTCAAGGACAAGAAACACAGAAAGGGGCTAAGGAAATGCTGGGTTAAAGAAATCTATATACAGTGGATGAATTTGAATTTGATCGTGGGCAAGAAAAATGAAAATGACATTTTTGATGCAGTTGATAAAGTTTGAATATGGACCATTGATCAGATAATAGTTTTGTATTAGTATTAAAATCTAGTGACTATATTGTGGTTATTAAAGAGACTGTACCTGATATTAGTAAATACAGTTATGTGTTGCTTAATGATGGGTATGTTCTGAGAAATGCATCCTTAGGCAATTTTCTCATTCAGTGAACTTCAGAATGTGCAGTTACCCAAATATAGGTAGTATAGCCTAGGCTACACTGTGTAGCCTATGTCTCCTAGGCTACATGTAACAGCATGTTACTGCATTGAATTCTGTAGGCAGTTGTAACACAGTGGTAAATAAGTACTTTTGTATATCTAAATGTACCTAAATATGGAAAAGATACAGTAAAAATACACTGTTATAATCTTGTGGGACCAATGTCACATATGCGATCTGTCTTTGACCAAAACATAGTTAAGTAGTGCATGATTGTAAATACAGTTTTAAGGAATAAAGTGATTGATGTCTACAGCTTATTTTCAAATAGTTCATAAAAGTTATACATACATACATAAATAGATACCGATAAGATAGATGGGCAAAATGTAAATAATAGATGTCTTGGTAAATAGTGGGTAGTTCCTTGTTATTTTTGCACTTTGCCAGTTGGAAATTACATCAAAATAAAAAGTTAAACACATAATCTCACACAAACACACAAACAAACACACACATACAAAAAAAAANCTTTCTTGATTTCTCTTTCTGCATGTTCACTATTCGAGAATAGAAATGCTACTGATTTTTGCGTGTTGATTTTGTATCCTGCAACTTTGCTGAACTCATTTATCACCTCCAAGAATTTTTTTTTAGAGGCTTTAGGCTGTTCGATATATAGGATCATGTCATCTGCAAACAAGGACAGTTTGACTTCATCTTTTCCAATCTGGATGCCCTTTATGTCCTTATCTTCTCTGATTGCTCTGGCTAGTACTTCCAACACTATGTTTAATAGGAGTGGTGAGAGTGGGCATCCTTGTCTGGTTCCGTTCTTAATGGAAAAGCTTTCAGCTTTTCGCCATTCAGGATGATATTGGCAGTGGGTTTATCATATATGACTTTAATTATTTGGAGATACTTTCTGTCTATACCTAACTTATCGAGGGTCTTTGTCATGAATGAGTGTTGAATTTTATCAAATGCTTTTTCAGCATCTATAGAGATGATCATATGGTCCTTGTGTTTGATTTTATTAATATGGTGTATCACATTTATTGATTTGCATATGTTGAACCAACCTTGCATCCCTGGAATGAATCCCACTTGATCGTGGTGAATAATTTTA
>NW_007727559.1:51913-85771 GCF_000696425.1 Galeopterus variegatus
TATTTTTTTGCATATCTGAAATAATTTCTAATACTTTTTAATAATTTAAATAATATGACATGCACTTCATAGACCTACTATAACAGCCTAATGGTGAGGGGTTGGTAACACACTGTTTTTCAGGAATGTTCTGCCCGGCATGTCAGATCTCCCTATAACTCAAAGAAAATGGCTTTGTAGTTTTCTTTCTTGGTTATATCTTTATCTGGTTTTGGTATCAGGATGATGTTTGCTTCGTAGAATGTGTTTGGAAGCTTTGCTTCTGTTTCAATCTTTTGGAATAGTTTGTATAGAATCGGTGTCATTTCTTCTTTGAATGTTTGGTAAAATTCTGCTGTGAATCCATCTGGTCCTGGGCTTTTCTTTTTTGGGAGCTTTTTGATAACATCTTCAATCTCCTTTATTGTTATTGGCCTATTCAAGTTTTCTATATCTTCTTGGTTTAATTTTGGAAGCTTGTGTGAGTCCAGGAATTTATCCATTTCCTCCAGGTTTTCGAACTTGTTGGCGTATAGCTGTTTATAGTAGTCTCGGATGATTTCTTGTATTTCATTTGGGTCGGTTGTAATATCACCTTTTTCATTTCTAATTTTTGTTATTTGAATCTTCTCTCTTCTTTTTTTTGTTAGCCATGCAAGTGGTTTGTCGATTTTATTTATCTTTTCAAAAAACCAACTTTTTGATTCGTTGATCTTTTGTATTGTTTTTTGGGTTTCAATTTCGTTAAGTTCTGCTCTGATCTTGATGATTTCTTTCCGTCTGCTAACTTTAGGTTTGGATTGTTCTTGTTTTTCTAGTTCTTTAAGATGCAGTGTTAGGTTGTTCACTTGCCATCTTTCCATTCTTCTGAGGTGAGCATTTAATGCAATAAATTTTCCCCTTAATACTGCTTTCGCAGTGTCCCACAGGTTTTGGTATGATGTATCATTATTTTCATTAGTTTCAATAAATTTTTTGATTTCCTCCTTGATTTCTTCTTGGACCCATAAGTCATTGAGTAGAATGCTGTTTAATTTCAATGTGTTTGTGTAGTTTCCAGAGTTTCATTTGTTGTTGATTTCTAGTTTTAATCCATTATGGTCTGAGAAAATACATGGGATAATTCCAACTTTTTGAATTTGTTGAGACTTGATTTGTGACCTAATATGTGATCTGTCCTGGAGAATGATCCATGTGCTGATGAGAAGAATGAATATTCTGAGGTTGTTGGATGGAATGTTCTGTAGTATCTGCCAAGTCCAATTGGTCTAGAGTATTGTTTAGATCTTGTGTTTCTCTGCTGATTCTTTGCCTACATGATCTGTCCAATACTGATAGTGTGGTGTTCAGGTCCCCTGCTATTATGGTATTAGTGTGTATTACCTTCTTTAGGTCTATGGAGTTTGTTTTATAAATCTGACTGCTCCAACATTGGGTTCGTATATATTTATGATTGTTATATCTTCTTGATGGATCAGTCTTTTTATCATTATGTAGTGACCCTCATTGTCTCTTTTTATGGTTTTTAGTTTAAAGTCTCCTTTGTCAGATATAAGAATAGCTACTCCAGCTCATTTTTCTTTTCTGTTTGCATGGTAAATCTTTTTCCATCCTTTCACTCTTAGTCTATGTGTGTCTTTATGCGTGAGGTGGGTCTCTTGAAGGCAGCATATAGTTGTGGCACACTGGAGAGTGCACCGCTTGGGAGTGTGGCGGCGCTCCCGCCGAGGGTTTGGATCCCATGTGGAGACCTGTTCCCGCTCACTGACTGAGCGCGGTGCGGGAGCAACACCGAGGGTTGCGATCCCGTTGCCGGTCCCGGTCCGGTACGGGCACGACACTGAGGGTTGCGATCCGTTGCCGGTCACGAAAAAAGACAAAAAGGGGAAAGAAAAAAAAAAAACATTTTGGAATATGAAGGTATTTGATTCCTGAGTGGTTGACAGCACTTGTCAGTAGCATTTATATCCACTGTTTTATGTTTCACCCTCCAAACCAATTTGGTTACTTTCAAATACAGGGTTTAATCCAGTCCTTCTACTTTTGTTACCTTTACTTTGCTTGGCGTTTGGGTTAAATAAATTTATGCAGACTCTTACGATGATGTACATTCGTATTTTAGTTGAATTCTACCTTTCAAAGCATGTCTCTTACACATTATTTTTTGGCCAGTATGTGTTTGGATTTTTTCTTTTCCTTTTATTTCTACTGATACTGAGACTTTTTCACCCAATATGTGATGTTAATAAAGTAAAACATAAAATTAAAATCACATGTTAACTTTATACTTTAAAAATAAAGAATTTCTAAGCAAGGCCAGGCCTACTTACCAACCATGTATTATTTATAATCATAATGAGAAGGTAAATTTTTCAAACTAACTGAGTCTGTTCTTGATACTCACACCTTCTGATTGAGATAATAGTATGATAACTTTATAAAATGCAGTAGCATCTTCTGTCACACTTTAATTTTACTGTGGATGAATAAATTAATGTTATTTTTAATGCAGAAATACTATCTTTCCCTACACAATGACAAATTTTAGTATAACAGGAAAAAGTGATGTGAAAAACTAAAAGGTTGTATTCAGAAATTGCTTTAATGTGTGTGAAGAATGGGTTTATGCTGAAAACTTTTTGGTAATACCTTCAGCAGATTATATTTTTCTTTAGACTTTGTGAAAAGTGAACGTTAAATTTTGTGGAGAAAATACTGCTATTACACGTTGCCTATTAGTGAAAATGATTATAGACGTTAATTTCTTTTGGCTAAAGTAGTGATGTTGATAAACAATCCATAATGCATAATTTTTGTTAATTTGCAGATCACGAAGACTATGACCCTCAAACTGTGAGGCTTGGAAGTAGATACAGTCACACTCAAGAAGGATACCGATAAGATAGATGGGCAAAATGTAAATAATAGATGTCTTGGTAAATAGTGGGTAGTTCCTTGTTATTTTTGCACTTTGCCAGTTGGAAATTACATCAAAATAAAAAGTTAAACACATAATCTCACACAAACACACAAACAAACACACACATACAAAAAAAAAAGCTTTTAGGCAGAAGACTTTAAGGATGAAAATCTCCTGAAGTGCCAGTCCAGAGTTCAGTCATGTTTCAAGACCAGTGCTCTGAAAACACAGAAAACTTGAATGTAGCAAAAAATAATTTTATGCTGTCTCAACATTTTAAAGAAAACTTTTTAAGGGCCTGAGGTTTGGTGCAATTTCATGACTTTCATGGAAATAAACAATACTCATGTATAGGGAAGTAGAAAGCAGTGAGCCATAACTTGTGGAGCTTCTTTCTTCACGAGGAACAAATTCAGATACAATACCAAACATTCTATTTCATCTTTATAGTCAGTCAAGATTTTACTTCTAGTTTTTCAGATACAAAAAAAACTTGCCATTTTGAAAAGTTGGATGTATTTACCAGTTTCCAGAAGGTGCTTACACAATTAGAATCCGGGGTAACAGTATGCAGATAATACAAGATCCAAGAGATGTATAACAGAAATATGAGTATCTATTGCTAAAGAGGAATTGTATGATTTCTTATTCCTTCATAACTTGCTTCAACATTTTGGAATATGGGGCCGGCCCGGTGGCACACTGGAGAGTGCACCGCTTGGGAGTGTGGCGGCGCTCCCGCCGAGGGTTTGGATCCCATGTGGAGACCTGTTCCCGCTCACTGACTGAGCGCGGTGCGGGAGCAACACCGAGGGTTGCGATCCCGTTGCCGGTCCCGGTCCGGTACGGGCACGACACTGAGGGTTGCGATCCGTTGCCGGTCACGAAAAAAGACAAAAAGGGGAAAGAAAAAAAAAAAACATTTTGGAATATGAAGGTATTTGATTCCTGAGTGGTTGACAGCACTTGTCAGTAGCATTTATATCCACTGTTTTATGTTTCACCCTCCAAACCAATTTGGTTACTTTCAAATACAGGGTTTAATCCAGTCCTTCTACTTTTGTTACCTTTACTTTGCTTGGCGTTTGGGTTAAATAAATTTATGCAGACTCTTACGATGATGTACATTCGTATTTTAGTTGAATTCTACCTTTCAAAGCATGTCTCTTACACATTATTTTTTGGCCAGTATGTGTTTGGATTTTTTCTTTTCCTTTTATTTCTACTGATACTGAGACTTTTTCACCCAATATGTGATGTTAATAAAGTAAAACATAAAATTAAAATCACATGTTAACTTTATACTTTAAAAATAAAGAATTTCTAAGCAAGGCCAGGCCTACTTACCAACCATGTATTATTTATAATCATAATGAGAAGGTAAATTTTTCAAACTAACTGAGTCTGTTCTTGATACTCACACCTTCTGATTGAGATAATAGTATGATAACTTTATAAAATGCAGTAGCATCTTCTGTCACACTTTAATTTTACTGTGGATGAATAAATTAATGTTATTTTTAATGCAGAAATACTATCTTTCCCTACACAATGACAAATTTTAGTATAACAGGAAAAAGTGATGTGAAAAACTAAAAGGTTGTATTCAGAAATTGCTTTAATGTGTGTGAAGAATGGGTTTATGCTGAAAACTTTTTGGTAATACCTTCAGCAGATTATATTTTTCTTTAGACTTTGTGAAAAGTGAACGTTAAATTTTGTGGAGAAAATACTGCTATTACACGTTGCCTATTAGTGAAAATGATTATAGACGTTAATTTCTTTTGGCTAAAGTAGTGATGTTGATAAACAATCCATAATGCATAATTTTTGTTAATTTGCAGATCACGAAGACTATGACCCTCAAACTGTGAGGCTTGGAAGTAGATACAGTCACACTCAAGAAGGATACCGATAAGATAGATGGGCAAAATGTAAATAATAGATGTCTTGGTAAATAGTGGGTAGTTCCTTGTTATTTTTGCACTTTGCCAGTTGGAAATTACATCAAAATAAAAAGTTAAACACATAATCTCACACAAACACACAAACAAACACACACATACAAAAAAAAAAGCTTTTAGGCAGAAGACTTTAAGGATGAAAATCTCCTGAAGTGCCAGTCCAGAGTTCAGTCATGTTTCAAGACCAGTGCTCTGAAAACACAGAAAACTTGAATGTAGCAAAAAATAATTTTATGCTGTCTCAACATTTTAAAGAAAACTTTTTAAGGGCCTGAGGTTTGGTGCAATTTCATGACTTTCATGGAAATAAACAATACTCATGTATAGGGAAGTAGAAAGCAGTGAGCCATAACTTGTGGAGCTTCTTTCTTCACGAGGAACAAATTCAGATACAATACCAAACATTCTATTTCATCTTTATAGTCAGTCAAGATTTTACTTCTAGTTTTTCAGATACAAAAAAAACTTGCCATTTTGAAAAGTTGGATGTATTTACCAGTTTCCAGAAGGTGCTTACACAATTAGAATCCTGGGTAACAGTATGCAGATAATACAAGATCCAAGAGATGTATAACAGAAATATGAGTATCTATTGCTAAAGAGGAATTGTATGATTTCTTATTCCTTCATAACTTGCTTCAACATTTTGGAATATGGGGCCGGCCCGGTGGCACACTGGAGAGTGCACCGCTTGGGAGTGTGGCGGCGCTCCCGCCGAGGGTTTGGATCCCATGTGGAGACCTGTTCCCGCTCACTGACTGAGCGCGGTGCGGGAGCAACACCGAGGGTTGCGATCCCGTTGCCGGTCCCGGTCCGGTACGGGCACGACACTGAGGGTTGCGATCCGTTGCCGGTCACGAAAAAAGACAAAAAGGGGAAAGAAAAAAAAAAAACATTTTGGAATATGAAGGTATTTGATTCCTGAGTGGTTGACAGCACTTGTCAGTAGCATTTATATCCACTGTTTTATGTTTCACCCTCCAAACCAATTTGGTTACTTTCAAATACAGGGTTTAATCCAGTCCTTCTACTTTTGTTACCTTTACTTTGCTTGGCGTTTGGGTTAAATAAATTTATGCAGACTCTTACGATGATGTACATTCGTATTTTAGTTGAATTCTACCTTTCAAAGCATGTCTCTTACACATTATTTTTTGGCCAGTATGTGTTTGGATTTTTTCTTTTCCTTTTATTTCTACTGATACTGAGACTTTTTCACCCAATATGTGATGTTAATAAAGTAAAACATAAAATTAAAATCACATGTTAACTTTATACTTTAAAAATAAAGAATTTCTAAGCAAGGCCAGGCCTACTTACCAACCATGTATTATTTATAATCATAATGAGAAGGTAAATTTTTCAAACTAACTGAGTCTGTTCTTGATACTCACACCTTCTGATTGAGATAATAGTATGATAACTTTATAAAATGCAGTAGCATCTTCTGTCACACTTTAATTTTACTGTGGATGAATAAATTAATGTTATTTTTAATGCAGAAATACTATCTTTCCCTACACAATGACAAATTTTAGTATAACAGGAAAAAGTGATGTGAAAAACTAAAAGGTTGTATTCAGAAATTGCTTTAATGTGTGTGAAGAATGGGTTTATGCTGAAAACTTTTTGGTAATACCTTCAGCAGATTATATTTTTCTTTAGACTTTGTGAAAAGTGAACGTTAAATTTTGTGGAGAAAATACTGCTATTACACGTTGCCTATTAGTGAAAATGATTATAGACGTTAATTTCTTTTGGCTAAAGTAGTGATGTTGATAAACAATCCATAATGCATAATTTTTGTTAATTTGCAGATCACGAAGACTATGACCCTCAAACTGTGAGGCTTGGAAGTAGATACAGTCACACTCAAGAAGTCCAAGAACGACTTAACTTTCTTAGGTTTGTTTTAAACAATTAGTGCTGTTCTCTGTAAGGTGCAGATAATAGAATGTAGTATTAATTATTCTCTTTGATTCTTTGTTGGTAGTCATTCCCACATAAGAACCATTAAATGATTTCCCACATAAGAACCATTAATATATGATTTCCCACATAAGAACCATTACTAAGAGTACACATATTGTCTTTTTGGTCATTATTAATTATTTTTAAATTATGAGCTAAACTTTAAGGGTTTTTTTTTTGGAATTGTGAGAAAAATAGATTTTAAATTTCAGAGTGGTGTTTGCATTTATTTATGCTAGCAGTACACTTATTCTTAAAATATTTTTGTACTTTGAACCACAGTATACAAACAAAATCAGTTAGGGAAACTCTTTTTCTTAATACTGCCATGAATAGCTAACAAACCAGGGTCATTGGGGCACCTTAATGCTTTGTGTATTCTAACAATGGCTGACAAAGGCAGTCTGAGGCTATGTATAATATCACTTCAGATGGGATAAGGAAAAATTGCCTGTCCTTTAACCCAAAGTTAAACATAGTCTAAATTCAGTTTGCTCAGTAATGTCTAGCTATTGTTGAAAATCTGAAAATCTCTCCCAAGTGAGCCATTGTTATTGAGTGTATTGTGTACTATTGGTTTCTAGAAGCAGAAAAATGAGTTAGAATTTTTCCCCTTTGTTAATAAAATGTAGAACCAGACGACTTTTCATAATCCTATTTTACAAGTACCTAGCAGTGCATTTCATATGGGAAAAGGAACTGAGAGTAAATGCCTGCTGTATATTTGGCCTGTGCTAATTGCTTTAATCATCATGGCAACTTTGTGAGGCAGGTATTATTCCCATTTGACTAGTAATAAAACTCAGATTCAGTTTGGAGAAAATAATTTATGAGTATTTGAAATCACCCAGCTGGTAGATGATGGAGACAAGACTCCCGTGAAGTCTGACTGACTTTAAAGTGTTTGATCTTTCTCTGACTCCAGTGATTTTTTCAAAGCCTTAGTTTGCAAACGACTACATTTAATTGTACTAGGTCTCATGTTGTTCATTCATAAATTAGGGTATGAAGAATTAGGTAGAGCTAAAAGCTAGACAGCCCTTTTCAGGGTCAACACTCTTGTGGAGACATTGGGGAGTTAGAATTAAGACTCAAAAGAAGAAACTCACTGACATTAAATAAAAATCGTGTAGCCACTATCATTTTGTTAACTAAGTGCTAAATTATTATTCAGATGGAAATAAGCTTTTTTTTTTTTTTCACTTTCATAGATACAGTAGAATGAGTAGAGGGGTGCTAGAAGAAACTAGAAATTAAGTGAAGAGGCTAGAAGCAGAATCATCACCTTCATTATTGTCTTTGTTGGAATATAGTCACACAATGAATAAACCCTAGAGGACATCACTGAGTAGTGATAAGCATACTAATAATTACTGACATAAAAATAAGTTCAAATATGTATAGGCTAATTTGTTAAATATTGGTAGATACTGAGTGCAATATTCTCAGAAAAGTAAAAAATTTTAAGCAGCTTTAATTTAAAACAACTTTCAGTTATCTCTGAAAGTCACTCAGCTATAACTCCTCATTTTTCAGTGAAGCCATAAAAGCAAAAGCTAAATTAGTATCTGATTTCAAAGACTGAACTTCTTTAAAATAGGGGAAAGTCTTATTATTAAGGTCACATCACTTAGCAAAATTGCTAGTACTTTGTAGTTGCCTAATACCTGCTTATTAAATAAATGAATTAATATCTGGCATATTTTAAATTACAGGCATCTGATTAAGAATTAAATTCTTTTGTGTGCCGGCCCAGTGGCGCACTGGAGAGTGCGCCGCTTGGGAGTGTGCCGAGGGTTGCGATCCCGTTGCCAGTCCCCGGTATGGGCGCGACACCGAGGGTTGCGATCCCGTTGCCGGTCCCCGGTACGGGCGCGACACCGAGGGTTGCGATCCCATTACTGGTCAGTAAAAAAGACAAAAACAAAAAAAAAAAGAATTAAATTCTTTTGAAAGAATAATTTTTTAGCTGTAATTAAAATTAATTGTGTGAAATGTATTATTTCAAACATATCAAAATAAATTGTTTTTGAAGAGAAATTTTTGTGACCCTAATTACTGATTTGTGTTTTTCCAAGATTTTTATTGAAGGATGGTCAGCTGTGGCTCTGTGCTCCTCAGGCAAAACAGATATGGAAGTGCTTAGCAGAGAATGCAGTTTATCTTTGTGATCGTGAAGCCTGTTTTAAGTGGTATTCCAAATTAATGGGGGATGAGCCAGACTTAGATCCTGATATCAATAAAGACTTCTTTGAAAGTAATGTGCTTCAACTTGATCCTTCCCTCTTAACTGAAAATGGAATGAAATGTTTTGAAAGATTCTTCAAAGCTGTTAATTGTCAAGAAGGGAAACTAATAGCAAAAAGAAGAGCCTATATGATGGATGATTTGGAATTAATAGGATTAGACTACCTTTGGAGGGTAAGTGAGAAGTAGGAAATTTTATTTTTCAGTCATTTAACTTGAGGTAGTTTTTTAAAAATATAGTGGTGCACCACATAATTTGGTCAATGATGGACTGCATTTATGACTATGGTCCTATAAGAGTATATATGTGCCATACTTTTACTGTACCTTTTTTATGTTTAGATACAAAAATGCTCGCCATTGTGTTACAGTTGCTTACAGTATTCAGTATATTAACATGCTGTACAGGTTTGTATCTCTAAAAGCCATAGAATATGCCAAGTAGCCTAGGTGTGTAATAGACTACACCATCTACCTTCATGTAAGTATACTTTATGATGTTGTTAAATGACGCATGACCATAGTTACAGAATCATAATTTTGCCTTCGAGTTTTATATATTTATCCATTTTTGATAGTTGTCCTAGAAATTAAGGGGGGATACTTATTCATCTCTAGCTGCTTCTTGTGTAACACATATTTTTCAGTGGATTTTGACCCCTCACTTCTGTGTGTGTGTGTGTGTTTCTCGCTGCTCCTGATGTTCATGTTGTATCCTCTTAGAATCTGTCTCCTTTTTCAGATGTATAGAAATGCTCTAAGTAATCTATCAACACATCTGTTATCCTTCTAGTCCCCCATGAAAATTATCTCCTCTACTTTTATATAAGATAGATCTTAGAGTTTATTATATATTTAATGCCAAAATGAATAATGAGCAGAAGAGAGGACTATTATTAGGAAGTGATTATGAATTAATATCTTTTCTGACCATTTAATTTGTGTTACATTTAAATAGCTGGATATGAATGTCATATGCTGTATGTAAAATGTTATATGTAAAGCTAACTTTTCCATTTCAATAGTGTAAATACATCTTGGTGTGCCATCTATAAAAATCTAACCTGTTAAATTACAGCTTATGTTACTTTTTAAATTTATTTTATTATTTCTTCTGTGGTTATACTTTAAGTAGACTATCTTGTTTCCTATGGTCTTCCATAAAAGTGGTTTTCAAATATTTCTAACCACCAATAACCCTTCTAAATAAAAAAAAGATATAAAGCTAGTTGAAGTGATAAAGGAAAGTCTAATCTTCTTTGCTCTGTTTCCCATTGTCCCTTTTCTTTTTCCTCTTTAGACTTTTTAGAGGGTGAAACACCCTTAAAGCTCTAAGATGCTAAACATACTTCAAAAGCCATTGATTTGTCAGATCATTGGTTAAGGTGTGTGGAAATTGGTACAGGTGGCAGGATAGCTCTTTATGTTAAAGTATTTCTTGTGCTTTTTTGGGCTTGTTTGAATTATCCCTCGAAAACCTCAGAGCTGGGCTACCAAATTGCTGAGTTAAATAGTATTGGTCAAAGTATTTTATATCCTTTTCATTCTTAACCAAATTGCTTTATTCAGGAAACTTGTAGGGTGCTGGCCGGTTAGCTCAGTTGGTTAGAACACAGTGTTGTAACACCAGAGTCAAGGATTTGGATCTCTCTATACCAGGCAGCTGCCAAAAAAAAAAAAAAAAAAATGAAAGCTTGTGTTTTATATTAACCTTTCTTTAATTTTTTAACTCTGCATAATCTTATTTGAGAATCAAAACTTATTTCTCCTTAAATTATTGCAGATTTTATTAAAATAATTGATGATATGATTTGAATTTAAGTGCGAAATAAAATGTGTTATGAATGGTATTAATACTAGAATCACTTTGGAACTAGGTCGTGATTCAGAGTGATGATGACATTGCCAGCAGAGCTATAGATCTTCTCAAAGAGATATACACAAACCTTGGTCCCAGGTTACAGGTCAATCAGGTGAGTCTGAAGTGTGTGAAAGCCTCCACTACAGTTAGGTTAAATAATCTTGACCTTGGGTCGGCCCCGTGGTGCACTCGGGAGAGTGCAGCGCTGGGAGTGCAGCGTCGCTCCCGCCACGGGTTCGGATCCTATATAGGAATGGCCAGTGCGCTCACTGGCTGAGCGCAGCGCAGGCGACACCACACCAAGGGTTGCAATCCCCTTGTCGGTTACGACAAAGACAAAAAATAATAATAATAATCTTGACCTTAGCGTAGTATCTTCTGTAACCCAGAATTAACTAGAAATTAATATTTTAACTCTTGTCATAAATATTTAAGTATTTAATTCACATTTGTCCGTTGCACATCCTAACTAAAGGAATATTGTCTCGATACTTATCCTTACGTAATTAGAATTACTTTGTATATAATTATTTATTACAGTTTTTTGAGGTAGCCAAAAGTCTGATTTAATTTGTCTGACACTTAGTACAGAGGTTCATTTTTTTAAAAAATTGGTTTAAACTTGCTTATTTCACAATAAACAAGTTTTATCAGCTTCCAGCTAGGAAATTTTTGCTTTATTAGTAGTTAAATACGATTGTGGGTGACAGTTACATTGATATTATATTGCCTTTGGACTAATGTCACATTTGATTGTTTAATTTTGTAAGCAACTTGATCTTTCTTTCTTTGTAGGTGGTTATCCATGAAGACTTCATTCAATCTTGCTTTGATCGTTTGAAAGCCTCATATGATACTTTGTGTGTTTTGGATGGTGACAAAGATAGTATTAATTGTGCAAGACAGGAAGCCATTCGAATGGTTCGAGTATTAACAGTTTTAAGGGAGTACATAAATGAATGTGACAGTGACTATCATGAAGAAAGAATGATTCTACCTATGTCAAGGTTTGTAGGAAATTGATGTAGTGTTAATTGGTAATTATTTAATATCATCTTAAACAGTTATTTAGGTTAAAAAGAAAGCAAGGGGCTGGCCAGTTTGCTCAGTTGGTTAGAGCCTTGTACTACCAGGGTCATGTATTTGGATCCCCATACCGGCCAGTGGCCAAGAAAAAAAAAAGGAAAGTGAGGAATATTTTCATTTCTGTATTTCAGTGTTGTTCCCTTTTTAAAAACATTTTGTACATCTTACAGATACTAACTTTAAAAAAGGTATACATTTTGTAATAGCATAAGTTTTTATTTGTATTTTGGTAAGGCGTTTTCACTCGTTAACTACAATTTTTTGTTTTTCTCTTTTTCCAAATTATCACCCAGTAAGTGTGGTACTGGTATTTTGCAGTTGATTCATTTTTTATTTTGATGTTATTCTTTACAGTGTTAAAAATAAAATTCTTATATCTTCCTTTGAGAAATGCTTATTCAGCTCCTTTGCCCATATTTTAATTGGGTCACTTGTTTTTTTGCAGTTAAATTGTTTGACTTTCTTGTATATTCGGGATATTAATCTTTGTCAGATGTATATTTGCAGATATTTTCTCCCACACTGTTGGTTGTCTTTTCACTCTGTTAGCTTGCTATACTCCTGTTTATTTTTACTTTGGTTGCCTGTGCTTTTGGGGTCGTATTCATAAAGTCTATATCCAATCCTACTACCTGGAGTTTTTCCCTTATGTTTTCCTTAAAAAGTTTTATTGTTTCAGGATGTATATGTAATTCTTTAATCCATTTTGAGTTGGTTTTGGTGTATGATGAGAGGTACGGGTGTAGTTTCATTTGCCTGTGTATGAATTCCAGTTTTCCCAGCACCATTTTCTGAAGAGACAGTCTCTTCTCCAGTGTGTAGTTTTGGTGCCTTCATCATAGATCAGATGGCTGTAGGTGCATGGGTAGTTGCATATACCTAGAGGAATGGAAATCATCATGACAAAGGAATACCTGTACTCCCATGTTCACTGCATCACTATTTACAGTAGCCAAGAGTTGGAACCAGCCTAAATGCCCATCATCAGATGAATGCATAAGGAAAATGTAGCATATCTACACAATGGAATACTACTATGCTATAATGCAAATACTACCATTTGCAGCAACATAGATGGACTTAGAGAAAATTATGTTAAGTAAAATAAGCCAGGCACAGAAAGAGAAATACTGCGTATTCTCACTCACTTGTGGGAGCTAATAAAAATAAATAAATAAATCCCGAAACATATAAACCATAGAGGGTGATAAGGGAGAGAGGGAGCGAGGAGAAGGGACATGAAAATCAACTACATTGTGTATTGATAAAATTTTTTTAAATTTTACAAAAATAAAAATCTTCAGAGTTGCTGATTGAGTAGATATGATGAAAAATATTTTTAGATGGTCTCTGCTAAAAATATCTTTAAATCTAAAAACCATTACTATAAAATAATTTGATAATTTAATCATTTTAATATTATAAGTTATATAAAATATAATATGTGATATAAATTATAATCATGTAATCATAAATTAAGTAACTAAACAAGTACTTAAACATTTCTAGTTTAGGGAAAATTTAATATAATCAACATCAAGTTTTGTCTTAAAGGGTCACTTTTTTAACTGAAAAATATAAAATTGCTTTTTTTGAAATTTAATTTTATTCTTTTAATTAACACATAATAATTGTACATATGGGATACAGAGTAATATTTTAATACATATAAATAATGTGTAATGATTAAACAGGGTAATTAGCACATCTGTGACCTCAGTAATTTATCGATTCCTTATACTAGGAGCACTCAAAATCCTTTCCTCTAGCTAATTAAAATGACATGATAAATTATTAATTATCATCACCTAACAGCACTGTAGAACAGTAGAGCTTATTCTTTCTATCTAACTATAATTTGTATCATTTAACCACCCTCTCCCTATTTCCTCCTTTCCTTCCCATCCTCTGATAACTACGATTCTACTTTCTTCTTCTGTGAACTCAACTTTTTTAGCTTCCGCATGAGAACATGCAGTATATACCTTTCTGTGCCTAACTTATTTCACTTAACAGAATGTCCTAAGGCTTATCTATGTTGCCATGAATAACAAGCTTTTGTTCTTTTAAAGCAGAGTAGTATTCCATTGTGTATATATACCATAATTTCTTTATCCATTAATTGTTGATGGACGCTTAGGTTGATTCAGTTATAGTGGTCATGGTAAATGGTAGTGCAGTAGACATGGGTATACAGATACTTCTTCAATATAATTATTTCCTTTTGTTTGGATAAATACCCGATAATGGGATTGCTGGATCATATGGTAATTGTATTTTTAGTTTTTTGAGGAAACTCCCTACTATTTTTCATAATGATTGTACTACTTTACGTTCATACCATTAGTGTTTAAGAATTTCTTTTTCTCCCCATTCTTGCCAACATTTATTTTATCTTTTTGATAATAGTCATTCTAACTGGGGTGAGATGACATCTTGTTGTGGTTTTGATTTGCATTTCCCTGATGGTTAGTGATATTGAGCATTTTTTCACATACCTATTGGTCATTTGTTTGTTTTTTGAGAATTTTTATTTGGATTATTTGCCCATTTCTTAGTTGGATTGTTTGTTTGTTTTTGATGTTTTCTGAGCATTTTTTCACATACCTATTGGTCATTTGTTTGTTTTTTGAGAAATTTTTATTTGGATTATTTGCCCATTTCTTAGTTGGATTGTTTGTTTGTTTTTGATGTTTTACTTACTTATATGTTCTAAATATTAATTTATTATCAGGTGAATAGTTTACAAATATTTCCTCTCTCTTGCCAGGGTGATTATTTCCTTTGTTGTGCAGTGGCTTTTTAGTGTGATATCACTTGTCTATTTTTGCTTTTGTTATCTGTACTTTTGAGTTCATTTACACAAGTGGAGAAAGTGGGCATTCTTGTCTGGTTCCAGTACTTACAGGAAGAAAAGGTCACAACTTTTACCTGTTCAGTATGATGCTAGCTGTGGGTTATTGCATTGAGATATTTTCCTTTTATATCTAATTTGCTGGGAGTTTTTATCATGAAGTGATGTTGAATTATATCAAGTGCTTTTTCTGTATCTATTGAGATGATTATTTGTGTTCTGTCCTTCATTTTGTTGATAATGTCTCACATTTATACATTTGCATGTTTTGAACCATCCTTGCATCGTAGGATAAATTCCACTTGATCATGGTGTATAATCTTTTTGATGTGCTGCTAGATTTGGTGTGCTATTATGTTTTTGAGGATTTTTGCATTTGTGTTCATCAGGGATATTGGCTTATAGTTTTCTCTTTTTTCATTGTGTTCTTTCTAATTTTGGTGTCAGGATAATGTTGGCATCATAGAATGAGTTTGGAAGAATTTCATCCTCTTCAGTTTTTGGTATAGTTTGAGAAGAACTGGTTATAGTTCTTCTTTAAAAGTTTGGGATAATTCAGCAGTGAAGACATTTGATCCTAGGCTTATCTTTCATGGGGGACTTTTCCATTCAATCTTGTTACATGACATAGATCTTTTTAGGTTTTCTCTTCTTGGTTCAAGCTAGGTAGGTTATAGGTGTCTAGGAATTTATTCCTTTTCCTTAGGGTTTACAATTTTTTGTCACATAGTTGTTTGTCATAGTCTCTATCCTTTCGTGTTTCTTCATTTGCAGTTATAATGTCATCTTTTTCATTTCTCATTTTATTTATTTGGGTCTTCTCCCTTTTTTTCTTAGTCTAGCTAATAGTTTGTCAGTTTTGTTTATCTTTTCAAAAAACCAAGTTTTCATTTGGTTGATCTTTTGTATATTTTTTAAACTCTTTTTTCATTTTGTTCTGCTTTGATCTTTATTATTTCTTTCTGTCTACTATTTTTTGGTTTGATTTGTACTTGCATTTTTAATTCCTTCATGTGCAGCATTAGGTTATTTGGAGACTATACTTTTTCAATGTAGTCAATCATTTATTGCAATAATCTCTCTTTAGTGCTGCTTTTGCTGTATCCCATAGGTTTTAGTTTGGTGTGTTTCTATTTTCATTTGTTTCAAGAATCTGTTTTGGGGGTCTGTGAGCTTCTTGGATTTGGATGACCATATCTCTCCCCCAAGACTTGAGAAGTTTTCAGCTATTTTATTGAATAGGTTTTCTGTGACTTTTCTCATCTTGTAAAATTCTCAAACTGAATGTTTATTCACTCAGTGTTGTGTCATAAATCTCATAGGCTTTCCTCTATCTTCTTTTTTCGTCTATATACAAGGATCTGTTTTGAAGTATGCTGTATTTCATCTGCTGAATTTTTTTTTAGTTTCTGAGTCATTGATTTGTCTATCTGCGTTCTCTTGTATCTCACTGAGTTTCCTTAAGGTCGTTGTTTTTAATTTTTTAAAAGCGTTTCATAGATTTTCTTTTCTTTGGGGTTTAGTACTAGAGAATTATTTTATTAATTTGTGGGTATCATGTTTCCTTGCTTTTTCGTGTTTCTTGTATTACTATAGTTTGTCTGCACTTCTCATGGACTATCTTCTAATTTTATTGAGAAGCTTTTATAGAGAAAGAATCTTTCCTGTATTTGTGTCCTAAAGTGTCTTTTGGGGAAAGTGCTTTGGCTTTGGTTCAAGATGGGTGCAATAGTGTTGTCTCTGTGATTTCTTCGGCTGTATTCAGTGTTGGAGTTGTCTGCAAGTGCTTCAGTGGCTTAGGCAGTGGGTTTTTCTTGGGGCTGTGGCATGGATTTCTTGGAGGTGGAGGCTACCATGGCAGCTGGTTCTCAGGCCCGTGGCAGCTCAGCTACCCAAAATGTGGGATTGCCAAAGGCTATAGATCCCACGTAGGCTTGTCCTTGGGCTACTGGAGGAGGGATGTTGGCACAGATTGGTTACATCACTAAAGTGAGTACAGCTGTTGACAGCCAGGGCAGATAAACCCTGGGAGGGATGAAAAGATGGGTGGTGATTTCACCACTGGAGTGGGCAGGGGCAGTGATGGTTGCACTCCTGGAGTGGGTGGATTTGTGGGGGCGATGGGGCAGTAGCCACTTCTGCAGCTTTGCTGCTGAAGCAGTTGGAAGCAGCAGGCCAGTTCTTGGGTCTGTGGTGGGGCCAGTAGCAGAGGCAGTGGAGGTACCCTAGTGGTCAGCTCTCAGGCTTTAGGAAATGCCTACATTGGCTCCTCTTGTTGTGGAGGTGAATTGCTTGTTCCCCATGTTCCCCAGGGTACAGAGCACTGTTTTGAGTTTGGGTGCAGGGATTATTTTTGTTGATACTTTAAAGCTGGAACTCATCCTCCACAGTGAGTAGCTTAAAAATAAATGAGGTATTACTCTTGTCTTCATTGTAATTTATAAGTAGAAACCTTTGGTTCTGCAACCATAAAGCCAAAGATTAACAAAAATGGAATATGATTGCTGCATTTCCAAGATTCATTATGATGCTTATAATTTAAATAAAGAATAATGTTTTTCTCAAAATCTTCAAAACAAGTTTTTTCTTCTGATTTGAGGTGCCCTAAAAAAAAAAAAAAAAAAAAGAAGAAGCACACAAACAAAAGAAGTTTAACTATAGTCCTTTTAAGAAGAAAATATTCAATTCCCAGCTTTATTTTCTTGGCAGTCTGCTGCATGTGATTGTGCATTTTTTTAATTTTTAACTTTAATTTTTTTTTTTTTCAGAGCATTTCGTGGCAAACACCTCTCTCTTATAGTTCGGTTTCCAAACCAGGGTAGACAGGTTGATGACTTGGACATATGGTCTCATACAAACGATACAGTTGGTTCAGTACGGCGATGTATTCTCAATCATATTAAAGCCAATGTAGCCCATACAAAAATAGAACTGTTTGTGGGTGGTGACCTGATAGATTCTGAAGATGACAGAAAGCTAATTGGACAATTAAACTTAAAAGATAAATCAGTAAGTACATATAATTTTTAGATATTCCCCAAAGTTAAGTGTTTAGGCTACTTTTTCGTTATTTTCAATCAGTAAGTGTTTTTTAAAAATCTAACTATTAAGATTCTCTGTTGTTTGAGTTAGAACCCTGAAAAAGACAGATGACACAGAACTTAATAGTTTATTACCTCTGCAACACTTTAAGTGAAAATGTCAGACAGTGCTTTTAGTAAATTTCTAAATTGAAAGCATAAGATATTTTAGCCTTTTTATATAACTAATTTTTGTATTTTTTTGGAAATGTTTTTCCTTGTCTGTGCTACTAAATACACTATCATTTTCAGCTAGTTACAGCCAGACTTACACAAATAAATTTCAGCATGCCTTCAAGTCCCAATAGCTCTTCTGATTCCTCAACTGGATCTCCTAGAAACCATTGTAATCACTACAGTGATGGTCCCAATCCAGAAGTGGAAAGTTGTTTGCCAGGGGTGGTAAGTAGTTCATTATGAAAGGCATACTCTCTTGGGCAATATAAATAATTGTGTTGAGTGGTTCTTCTGAGGAGCTAACAGTTTTACAGATGGGACAATATATCAAGTAATTATACAGTTAACTATTAATTTGTGAGTGGATTGCTTAATTTTTGAATTTATGATAATATTACATAGTTAATCTATTATAATTTAATTATACTATTAAGTACACAACTATAAAATACTATTGTATTATCATTCTCCTTTAGAATGGTTTTAAAGTATCCTCTGTCCTCAGATTCTTCATAGTATCTCATATCGAGATAAATAACAACTACCTTTCTTAACCTTTCTCCCCCCCTCCCCTTAAAAATTGTTAGGCTTACAATTATACCAGACACTTCAGTGTCAAAGGGATTTGGGTCCCTGCAATGATTGGGTTAGGAATTTAACTGCAGAGGGCGTGAGGGCCCTTTTGTATAAACAGCATCTGAGTACTATGTGACAGAGTAGTTCATAAAACAGTAGAAATACTGTTGCAAATAAACTACTCAAAATTATTTAGAAAGCTTGATAAATGGTGTATAAAGTTTGCATCGTGAAGAATTGTCACCTCTCCCAGGGTGATGGAGATGCAAAGTGTTACTCAAAGCCCATTTCTCCAGAGCAGTGAGAGGCCCAGAAGGAATTCTTTCAAGAGAAAAGAATTCCCCAGGAATAACCTGGAGGGAGGATTCTCTCTGTTTTTATTGTCCAGGCAAGAAAGTTACAGAAAAGGAACATAAGTGGTTACAAAAAAGAACAATGAGATAATTATCAAGGCAACACTTAGTTCCCCAAGAAACTCAAAGAAACAGCTGAGGCTAGATGAGGAACATCCCCCCAGCCATTAACCTTGAACCTTTAGTTCGCATACTTTCCCATAGTTAGGTTTAGTGGCACCAAGGACGACTGCCCTTAGAGCAAGCATATTGCTGTGTTACAATTTTTTTTATATCTACAGCAGAGACTTTAGTCCTGGGAAAGTTTTATGTTTTTCCCTACCTTAGCATTTCTGTGTGCAATTCTAAAAAGTTAGGCACTGTAAATTATATTTGCTTTATTAATGTTGGTATACTCCACAAAGAATCGATGGCATTATAAAACTGAAAAGATAGGTAACACAGATCATTTGGGTGAATATAAGTGGTGTATGCAAAGATGTGAGACCAGTAGAAAATTTATTTGGGGGAGAATGAATAGATTAACTTTGATTAATAAAAAGCTTTTTTGGTGTAGTTTACAGATAACTATATTGTGCATTGTATATTCTAGATAATGTCCCTGCATCCTAGATATATATCTTTCCTTTGGCAAGTTGCAGACTTAGGAAGCAGCCTGAATGTGCCAGCTCTTAGAGATGGAGCAAGAGTGCTTATGAAACTTATGCCACCGGGTAAGAAAATTGTCCAGCCACTCATATCTCCTTCTCCAGAGGAAAAATGCTACAAATACATGATGGACACAAAAGGGAATATTTTAACAAATCCTTTTTCCAATAGGATATACCTTGTGGAGTAGGTTGTAATACTTATCATGTGTCTTCCACACCATTACTGATGAAAATTTTTTCATGGATGAGAAAAATATTTTGGAGCACATAATTTTAATAAAATATTTTTAGTGAACTAATACTATATTCAGTTCAGAAAGTCAGCATTCTTTAAGAGCTCATAATGAAGAACTGTAGTCTACTGCCTCATCTATCCTCATCCATTTTTATTTCAAAGAAAAACCACTTTTAACTTTTAGCTTTTATTATTGCTTGTACCATTTTGTCTGTAAGCAATAAGCTTATACTGTTATTTTTGTGTGTAAAGTTTAGGTCTAATGTATTGATGTACTTTTATGTAGACAAAAAATTATTTTTTACCTTCTCCATGTCCTTGTCTGGTCATCTCGTGCTTTAAAAAAAATTTATTTACATTTTCAAGACTGTCTAAATATATATTGTAATCTCTCATTACTTATACCTGATTATACTAGATTTTAAATTGCCTCTTGCATTTGCTTGGTAGTGTTTATTATGAAATCTTCCTGTATTTCCTCAGGTATTTTATTAAAACAACTTACCACATGGTTATATATATTATATCATGTTCTCTTGGAGTGTTTTCTCTTCCTGTTCTAGTCTGATTGTCTTTGATATAGCAGTTCTAAAGAAGTTCTAGGACTTCTTTATAAAACTTGCCTGTGACAGATTTTCTGGTGCTCCTTGGTCTTGGGTCTTTCTTAAGTCACTCTTCATTTTGCTGAAGCATACTGGCCTAAAAATGCGTGCACAGAAACAAGAATTTTGTTTTAAAAAAAGGCATTGCTTATTTGAATGCACCTGAAATCTCAGGATACTTTCTTTGTTATTTTACGTGTGTGGGCGTGTGTTTCACTTGTCCTAGTTTGTAGTAGAGTTGAAAGTTGAGAAGTTGTTTCCTGGTTGGAAAACTGAAGTTTTGTTTTACTTACTTTCTCTCTGGAAGCTTCTTTTTAACCCTTAAATTCTGAGATATCACAATAAGATGTTGCCCTGTGGGTTTTTTGTTTGTTTCATTTTGTTTGTTTTATTTTTTTATTTTTTATTTTTTTTCCTTTTTTGTCTTTTTTCGTGTCTGGCAACGGATCGCAACCCTCAGTGTCGCGCCCTTACCGGACCGGGACCGGCAACGGGATCGCAACCCTCGGTGTTGCGCCCACACCTCGCTCAGCCAGTGAGCGGGAACCGGTCTGTATGTGGGATCCGAATCCCAAGCGGCGCACTGTAGCAGTGCGCCACCGGGGCCGGCCCTGATTTTGTTTGTTTTATATACTGGGTACTCAACAGTACTTGTCATTTGAGTGACTGATTTTTCTTGAATTGCGGGAGATTTGTATTTTTGCTTTGCCCATGTTCTTCTCATTGCTTTGTGCTTTTGAAAAATTTTTATGCTTTTGAACATGGTGATCAGTTTAGTAAATCTAAATATTTTTAATGTTTTGATTCTCTTACTCTGTTCTGGTTTGGGGGGACATTTTGTTGGTCTAAATCTTTAATTGACTCTTTGTGGGTTCTGTTTTTATTTTATGAATAATTTATGGTGTTGCTGATATTTTAGGATATTTGTTTTCTGCCACGTCGTGTTCAGCAAATCATGCATGTATTATTATTGAGGTAATCACAAAGCTAGACTAAAAAGAAATACAATACAAATATTTTTTCTTCCTTAAATTATATAAGAATTTATTGGTTTGATGTCCTTCTACTCCCCAAATACTGTAATGTGTGTTTCTTTAAAGTGAGGACATTCACCTACATAACAACAATGTAAACATCTAAACCAGAGAGGTAATATTGATGTATTTCTACAATCAAATCAACTGTCCTTATTTAAGTTTCATCGGTTACTCCATTAATGTTCTTTAGAGAATGAATATTGGAAAACTTTTTTTGCAGTATTTTAGGCTTTGTGATTCAAGAGGCAAGTAAATTCAAGGATATTATGTAGGTACTCATGTAAGAGAAGAATTTCCAAAAAATTTTATTAATTAAATTCAAACTATAAAAGTTTAGTCCTTTCTTTTCATGATACAGTTCTGCTGATGAGAATATGGAATTTTTCAGGGGAGGAATAACATTGCTTAGTTAGGGTTCAAAGTTTATGTTCCCTCTAATCAAATCAGTTGCAAATAATTGTTAGCATTTGTCACATTTACTGTGTCATACACTGTATAATTTTGTTTTAACATTTGGAGAGTGAGGTGTAGATACCTATTATGCATTTTGACCTAAATATCTTTTTTACCTAAGTATCTAAGCATGTCTCCTGAGAACAAGAACATTTCTCTTACATAACCACAGAAAATGTTATCGAAATCAGATGTTGTAACGTCTTTAATTTACATTGACATTTTTAAAAAGAACAGACCAGTTTTTATTTGCTGTCTCTCAAATTGGGCTTTATATGCTTTCTGATCGCTATAATCAGGTAATGCACTTTAAAAAAATTGTAGTAAAGTACTCATAAAATTTACCATCTTAACTAGTTTAAAGTGTACAGTCCAGTGGTGGTAAGTGTATTCATTCACATTGTTGTTAACCAGTCTCTAGAATATTTTCATCTTGCAAGACTAAAACTTTGTACCTGGTAAAAACAGCTCCCCATTTCTCCCTCCACACCAGCCTTGGCAACCATGATTCTACTTTCTGTTTCTGTGAGTGCTGCCACTCTACCTCACATAAATGTAGTCATTAGTAATTGTCTTTTTGTGGCTGGTTGATTTCATTTCGCATAGTGTCCTCAAGGTTCATCCATCTTGTAGCATGTGTCAGAATTTTCTTTCTTTTTAAGGCTGAATATTTCTTTGCTTGTATATACCACATTTTATCTATCCATTCATTTGTTGATGGACACTTGGGTTGTTTGCACTTTTGGACTGTTATGAATAATACCTCTATGAACATTTGTATACAAATTTTGGTGTGGACTTATGCTTGCATTCTCTTAGCTTTATATCTGGGAGAGGAATTGCTGGGTGATATGGTAACTCTATGTTTGACTTGTTGGTTAACTGCCATTCTTTTCCAAAGTGGCTGTACCATTTTATATTCCTACAAATAAGTACATACAAGGATTCCAATTTCTCCACATCTTCACCAACACATATTAACTGTTTTTTTGATTCGATTATCCCATGCTAGTTGTGTTGAAGTAGTATCTCTGTGTGGTTTTGAACTGTATTTCCTTGGTGGCTAATGATGTTGAGCAGTTTTTCATGTCCTCCCTAGCCATTTGTATAACTTCTTAGGAATTAGTTTTAGTCACATCTCTTTCTCATTTTAAATTTGGGTTATTTGTCTTTTTATTATTGAATGTTAAGTGGGAGGTGCTTGTGTACTATGTATTTCAAGAAGAACTAATTTCTTTTTCAGTGTAGTGTATTTTTTTTTTTTTTTTTTTTTTTTTTCTGTCTTCAGTAGATGAAGGGTTACATGTTGATTTGAGGTTTCTGGATAGGAAACTGTTCCCTTCATATTTTGGGTTATTGATTAAAGAGCCCTTGTTGATCATTCATTAGTTCGGGTCTGGTTATTGTAACATTTGATCTTATAGCTCAGCCTAATTGATATTTATTGGAATTAATTTGTGTTTAAGGTAATTCCCTTCAGCGTATCAAATGTGAAATAAAGAACACATGAATTATATTTTACATTATGCTGTGTCTTTTTTCTTTACAGATAGCACAACTATACAAAAATTAAGAGCTATTTGTTTGGACTATGCAAAACTTGGAGAAAGTAACCTTGATCCATCTCTTAACTCACTTTTCTTTGGTCCTTCTGCCTCTCAAGTTCTGTACCTAACAGAGGTTGGTTTTTTCTTTATAAAAATATAATTTTTACATTATAGAGGAATATTAGGAACATATATAAGATTGTAAAGAAATTTTTTTAAATAGTCAAGAATTTCTTAGCAATGATGAAAGAAGAAATAAATGTTACTAAGTTATTTTCTTAAATACTTTTTAACATAGTCTTCTCTTTGGTTTTTCAAGTGGTTTATGCCTTGTTAATGCCTGCTGGTATATCTCTGGCTGATCGTTCCACTGACTTTCAGTTTCACTTCTTGAAAAGTGGTGGCTTACACCTTGTACTGAGTATGCTAATAAGAAGTAACTTCTTACCAAATACAGATACAGAAACTCGAAAGGGTGTTTACTTCAATGCTCTTAAAATAGCCAAACTGTTGTTAACTGCCATTGGCTATGGCCATGTTCGAGCTGTAGCAGAAGCTTGTCAGCCAGTTGCAGATGGTGCAGACCCTATAACACCGGTAATAAATGCTAAGAAATCTTTTGAAACAAGTTTTATTTTTAGTGTTTGATTTTTAAAGATAAACTCAGTGACCCTTCAGAAGGAGGTGCAAACTTGATTTGAAATGTAGAATAGAGGTTTTCTTCTAATAAGTTATGTTTGTTTAAAAGAGTAATATTGGCTAGTGACTACATTAATTTACCTAAATATTTTGTTAAGTCATACCTGAAAGAAATAGAAAGACAGGTCATTGCAAAGGAAACGATGTAATTGGCATGCTGCCAGTAACTCTTCCCACCATGACAACTTTGTTTTGCTGTCATCTCTGACACATGTAATCAACAGTTCTCAAGATATGCTTAGATTTGATGCAAAAGTTCAGTCCTAACTGAAATTGAGTTTACTTATTTAAATTAATTTTATTTTGGATGTGAAAGTTAGTATTATATAAAAGAAAAGGGGATTTACTTCAAAATAAAACTGGGGTCGTAGGAGTAGATATAGGGAGTAGGGGAGTCAGTGGAACAAGTTTAGCCTTTTTCTAATAATTATTAAAGTGAGATACTGAGTAATAAAAGCTTTATTGTATTCTCTATAATTATAAATTTTTGAAATTTTCCATTAAGGGTTAAAGAATAGAAGTAGAGGTTTCGAACATGCACATTTAGAATAGGAATTTACAAAGCTCAGACCCTTCCTGAGTAAGTTTAATTGCTTTGTATTGTGGGTTCCAGGCATATTTACATAAAAACAGGTAGATTCTTATAATGATCTTTCCTATAGGAGCTTAATGAAGTACATTCTGTTATATTTCATTTAACATAATTCCTTTTGCATGAGACTTTAGAAGAGTTTTTGAATAGAGAGTATTTGGCTCTCACAGTGCTGTAGGAAAAGCAGTTATTTTTGTAATTCAGAACATTCTTAAGACTTCATCTCAGTTTGTTGAGTTGAATTGGAAAATGGTGAACATAAGACAGTTTCAGTGTAAGAACAAGTGTCACAAGACTTTGCTGACTTAAAAAATAAACTAATTGGGGCCGGCCCAGTGGCGCACTGGATAGTGCGCCGCTTGGGAAGCGCGGCGGCGCTCCCGCCCGAGGGTTCGGATCCCACATACAGACCGGTTCCCGCTCACTGGCTGAGCGAGGCGCGGGAGCAACACCGAGGTTTGCAATCCCGTTGCCGGTCCCTGGTCCGGTGCGGGGGCAACACTGAGGGTTGCGGGCCGTTGCCGGACAAGGAAAAAAAGACAAAAGACAAAAAAAATAAATAAATAAAAATAAACTAATTGGATTAGTTAAATTGAAGTAGCAATTTTAAAACATTATATATAACTTTTTATTCATTCAACAGATATCAGCTGTGCATCTACAATATGCCAGATATTGCTATAGATGCAGTGTAAAGCCAAGCTTACATAGTTTCTGTCTGCATTCAAATTAGTTTACTGGTAAATAATGGTGAAAACATATTGGGGCTCTTCTGTGCTGTCACCATGGTTTATTTCATGTAGTCACTTAGATGACCATATTCAGTGGGTCACTACTATTACTTCCTGTTTTGTAAGTGAAAATTAAGACCTAAAGTGATCAAGTAGCTTGGTCCTATATAGTAACAATGAACTGAGATAAAATCTCAGTGAAACAGGCTAACACTGAAACTGTACTTTTTTTTTTTTTCCTTTTTGTCTTTTTTTGTGACCGGTAACGGGATCGCAACCCTCGGCGTCACGTCCGCACTGCGCTCAACCAGTGAGCGGACCGGTCTCTATATGTGATCCGAACCCTCGGTGGGAGCGCTGCCGCGCTCCCAAGCGCCGCACTCTACCGTATGTGCCACCGGGCCGGCCCTGAAACTGTACTTTTACCACTGCTGCTACATTTGCTTTTTATGTAGCACAAAATGTTTCTTAGTTTCTTAACTGAAGTGGAAGGTAGTGCAGTGTACTGAAGAAATAGAAGAACTATTTAGTTGGGACCTCCATTTTCTCTACCATATCATGGTAGGCATAGTCATCTGTTTAAAGGGGAGAGACTAGGAGAAGGATCTGCACAGCATCATGTAAAATGTTTGTTCAGAGTTCCGTCTTTTATGAGTGTACGGGTTAAAAAGAAAAGATTGTGTCATTTATCCCCTACATTGAAAGTGAACCCAGTTTTAGAAACAATATAAAACTCATCTATAATTGGAGTTTGCAGAGAAGTATTGTCACTGTGAAAGGCAACTAAAAGAGAAAGTCTACAGTGTTGGCAATCTGAAATGCTTTTTATACACACTGCCATAATTTCTACATGGGATATATGAAAGCATAACATCCTGAGGTGGTGACGGTTTAGGAACAAATGATTGGGTCTTTGTTATGTACACATTTTTGGAATATAGTTATTTACAAGTTTTTTACTTGAAGTAAAACGATTAACTTTTTTCAGATTAACCAAGTTACTCATGATCAAGCAGTAGTGCTACAAAATGCCCTTCAGAGCATTCCTAATCCTTCATCTGAGTGCATGCTTAGAAATGTATCGCTACGTCTTGCTCAGCAAATATCTGATGAGGTTAGTGTTAAACTTTGGAAGCTGTGGGATCCTCCATGGTTTCTAATTACTCATAAATAAAGCTTATCCCAATTTGATGTTAAATATTCTGAGACAACATTTCAGTCTCTATCTTAATTTACCTAAAGTTTCATAAAGTTATATTTAGTCTGGTATTATTAATATTAATGCTTTCAAAATTACTTTAAAATTTTTCTAAACAAGTTTTTTTTTTGAGTGGTAATTTACATTACATAAATTAGATCAAATTAAGTTTTGATAGATGTTTAAACTACTGATACAGTCCAGGAACAGAATATGTCTGTTGGCCTTAGAAGTTTTCTTGTGACCCTGTGCACTATATACTTCTTTCTGCCCCTGCCCCCAGCAACAACTGATCTGCTTTTTGTCAGTGTAGAATAGTATTTATTTTCTTAAATTTTACATAAGTGGAATCATACTTTGTACTCTTGTGTTTGTTACCCAGGTTGTGTTATGTCTGTAGTTTCTTCCACTTAGAGTAATATTCCATTTTATGGTTAATTCAGATGTTTTTAATCCATTCATCTGTTGATGGACATTTCAGTTATTACTAGTTTTTGACTGTTGGGAATAAAGCTGTTATGAAATTTATCAACAGATCAGATTGCTTCTGTGAATATATTTTTTTGTATCTCTTAGATAAATGTCTGTGAGTAGAATGGCTGCGTAATCTGTGTTTTTTGTGTGTTTAAAAGTATTTATGAAAACTAGTGTAGAGCTGTATCAGATCTTAACATAAAGCATACTTTGTGGGTATTGCTGTTAAACATGTCTTCCCTTCTTATGGTAAGTCATATATATAACTTGTTACTAAGATACAATAAAAACGGGCCAATGCCACTTTGGACCTTAAAGGCAGTCTGAGGCATATTTCTTTCTTTTACAGCCATTTCTTCCACTACTTTCACAAAGAGAAACATTGTGTTTTTCTGATTATTTCACTATAATATTCTGTCAGCACTTTCCATTACTCATTTTCTTGCAGGCTTCAAGATATATGCCTGATATTTGTGTGATTAGAGATGGTAAGAATTTATGAGATGGTAAGAATTGCTACATAAATATATTATTTTTAAGTAAAGTTTGCTTAATTGTATATATGACTAAATTTTCATCAGATCTACCATCTTTAAAGACCAAGCCACTTGTATCTAATTGTTTAAAATTAACTACTACCTACAGATAAAACAAGAATATATTCAATTTTATTTTGAAAATAAAATTCTTCAGGATCTTGCCATAAGGCAGCTTTCTTCTGAAATTATTTTTGTAAACTTCTCATTGAATTGAGTATAGTTATACTATAATGAATCTGTCTTTTCCAGTTCTCTTTAGTAATTTTTTTTCTTTGTCTTTTTGTTCTATATAAATTTTTGGTTATTGGTAATCATGGCATTTAGGTATTTTAATTGGTTCTTTTAGAACACTGAAAAGCAAGAAAAGTCCACTATTTATGTATTACCCTATCCCTCTGGTAGGTGAAGGAAATTATTTGTGGAAAAGAGACTGTGTTTAGCTCTCTAATTTTCTATTATATTTACCTGCCCTTGGTAGTCACTTCTGTATATTTAAAAAGAGAAAGTGGGTAATTACATTGTACAGCTTCCCTTTTTATAATATTTTAATGCTTACTCTGTTTCAGACATATGTATTGATTATATTTTGATGGATATAGGCAGATTAAAACTTATTAGCTAAATACTTGGGTATACTTAAGGTTGCAAAAGTCTTTCACACCTTTCCTGAACTGCTGGGGATATATTCCAAAGGGCTTCTGTAGCTGCATGTGAAGAGTCTTAGGCCAAATGTTCTTTTGAGAGTAGGTAATTTTAAGTGTTATCTAGGTTTGTGAATTCTTTCTTTAGTATATCTCTAGGTAATTTGCTCCTGATTATAATTTTTCAGACCGCTAGTGCAAGAAAAGAACCGGAGGTGGAAGATGAACAGGTTTGCTGTGAAGCATTGGAAGTGATGACATTATGTTTTGCTTTAATTCCGACAGCCTTGGATGCACTTAGTAAAGAAAAAGACTGGCATATGTTCATCATTGACTTACTATTGCACTGTCCCAGCAAGTAAGTGACTTTTTTTCTTTTTAATTTGGAGAAGTGTGACCTTATTTTTTAGGCAGAAGTGAATTAATTTTGAAGAAAATTTATCCCAGAACTCAAGTATGAAGTCTTTTTCTTGTTTACTTAAACCCTTGATGTCTAGGAGAATTTTATTTAACATGTTTCACTTAACCTAAATTTGGGCTTTTTTGCAAGATACCATCACTAATTTTTTTTTAACAATTTTTTTTATTGTGGTAATATGTATAAATTATATATAACAAAAATTAACCATTTTAACATCTTTTAAGTAGACAATTCAGTGGCATTAAGTATATTCACAATAGTGTGCAATAATCACCACTACATATTTCCAGATTTTTTTTATTACCCCAAACAAATTCTTTTAAGCAATAACCCCCATTTTTTTCAACTTTTCAGTATTCGGTAACCTCTAATGTACATTTCTTTTCTATAAATTTGCCTATCTTAGGTACCTCATATAAATGGAATCATACAAAGTTGGTTATTTTATGTCTGTTTTGTTTAGCTTAGCATAATGTTTTCATGGTTCATGTTACAGCATGTGTTAGAACTTGATTCATTTTTAAATCGAATAATATTCTGTTGTACAGTGATCTGTTGGAGGGCACTTTGCATTGTTTCTACCTTTTAGCTATTATGGATAGCATTGCTCTGAACAGAGCTTTGAACACAAATATCTTTCTGAGTCCCTGTTCTCATTGCTTATATGCCTAGGAATGTATATGCTGGGTTATGGATATGGTAAATAAGTGTTTTAACTTTTTGAGGATCCTCAAAATAGCTTCACCATTTTACACACCTACCATTAATTTATACAGATTCCAATTTCTCCACGTTCTTTCCCACAATAATTATTTTCTCAGTTTTTGATAATAGCCATTCTAGTGAGTGTGGTATATACCTATCATTGTACTTTTCATTTGTATTTCCCTAATGACTGAATGGAGTGATATTGAGCATTTTCTCATGTGCTTATTTATTTGCCACTTGTATATTTTCCTTGAAAGAATATATGTTCAGGTCTTTACCCCATTTTTGAGTTGGGTTATTTATTTTTTGTTCTTGACTTTTAATTTTGAGGAAGTCCAGTTTTATCTATTTTTGCTTTCATTGACTCTGCTTTTTTTGACCAATATGTAGAAACCATTGCCAAACAAAGCATAAAAATTATTTGCTCTTTTTTTGTTGTCTAAGAATTTTATACATTTATAGTTCTTAATTTTAGGTTTTTAACCCATTTGGGGGGGGGGGTGTTGTATATGAAGTTAGGTAAGTGTCCAACTTCATTCTTTTTCATGTGACTATCCAGTTTTCCCAACACTGTGTTTGAAGAATGTTCTTACTACATTGAATGGTCTTGGCATCTTGTGGAAAATCAGTTGACCAAAAGATATGCGGGTTTATTTCTGTTCTTCTGGTGTTTATGTGTGTCCTTAGGCCAGTACCATGCTGTTCTGATTACTTTAGCTTTGTAGTAAGTTTAACATTGTGAATGTGAGTCATCAGACTTTCTTCTTTTACAAAGTTGTTGTAGACATCTGGGTCCTATGGTAATTGACATAAATTTTAAACTGGGTTTTTCCAGTTCTGGGGCGGGGGGAAGATCATTACAATATTGGAAGGGATTGCATTAAATCTGTAGATTACTTTGTGGGTAATATTACCATTTTAACAGTATTAGGTCTTACAGTCCTTGAACATGGGATGCCTTTTCATTTGCTTAGGTCTTACTCATTTCTTTCAATATTCTTTACCTCTTGGTTAGGTTATTCCTAAGTATTTCGTCTCTTTTGTTGTTACTGGAGGTGGAATTGTTAATTTCCTTTTGGGATATTCATTGCTAGTATATAGAAATACAGCTGATCTTTGTGTTTTGATTTCTGTATCCTATAATTTTGTTGAATTTCTTTGAGTTGTTTAGAAATTTCTTGATATAAGATAATGTCATTTACTGATAAGATAGTTTTTACTTCTTCCTTTCTTTTTTGGATTAGTTTTATTTTTCCTTTTCTTGTTTAATTCTCCTGTTCCCCTTTACAAATTTATAGCTTAATTCCATTGTAATCTGAGAATATATTTTGTATGATTTCCATTCTTTTAAATTTGTGAAAGTGTGCTTCATGTCCCAGAACAATTGAACAAATGAAAGTGTAAGAGCAGGCATGTTGTATTCCTGCCATAGGAAAAGCTTTCAGTCTTTCATGATTGAGTGGTGTGTGCTGTAGGTTTTTCATATAGGGTCTTTATTCTATTGAGAAAATTTCCTTATATTTCTAATTTATTAACTTTTTTCATGAAAAGGTGTTGAAATTTGTTCAGATGATTTTTCTGGATCAACAGAGTTGGTCATGTGATTATTTCCTTTATTGTATTTATGTGGTATATTAAAAATTGATTCATATATTTAACCATCCTTACAATCTTGGGATAAATTTCATTTGGTCATAGTATTTCATACTTCACATTTTCTACCGAATTTGGCTGCTAGTATTTTGTTGATTGTCGTGTATCTATATTCTTAAGAAGTATTTTTTTTCTTGCAGTATATTTGCCTGTCTTTGTTATCAAGATAATGCCCTTCTAAATTTGTTAAGGTGTGCTTCATGTCCCAGAAATCTTCTTAGTGGATGTTGCAGGTGAACTTGAGAAGAATATGTATCTGTAGTTGATGAGTGAAGTATTCTGTAGATGTTGATTAATCCATTTGATTGATGGTGCTCTTCAGTTTAACTGTATCCTTACTGATTTTGTTCCTGCCAGATCTGTTCATTACTGATAGGGTGGTTTTAAATTCTCTAACTAAAATAGTGGATCCCTCTGCTTCTCTTGCAGTTCTGTTAGCTTTTGTTTCATGTATTTTGAGACTGTCTTGTTATGTGCATGTGAATTAAGTATTGTTAATGTCTTTTTTATGTGATGCCCCTCTTTATCCCTGATAAACTTTCCTTGTCCTGAGGTCTGCTCTGTCTGAAATTAATATAGCCACTTCTGCTTTGTTTTGATTACTGTTAGCATAGTGTATCTTCTCCATCATTTCACTCTACGTCTTTATTTTAAAGTGGGTTTCTTGTAGCAACGTGTAGTTGACGCTTATCTTTTATACACTGGCAGTGTTTGTCTTTTATTTGGTGTATATCAACCTTTGATGTTTAAAGTGATTAATGATGTCTTTGGATTAATTATTTCATTAATCAATCAATCCTTGTTCTTGATTTTCTTCCAGTTCTTCTGCTATTCTAGTTTTAATTGAGCAATTTTATCTGATTCCATTATTTTCTTCTCTCGACGTATCATTTATACTGCCTTAATTATTTTTCAAGTGGTTACCCTTGAATTTGCAATATAAATTTACAGCTAATTCTACTCTTATAAAGAACACCATAGCAGTTCGTGGGTTATGCAAGAGAATTCCGTATTCCTCCCTCTTGTCCCTTATAACACTGCTGCCATTCATTTTACTTATCCATAGATTATGCTTACCAAACTGTTTTAGTCCGTTATTGTGTTGCTATAACAGAAACACCTGAGACTGGGTAATTTATAAAGAAAAGAGGTATATTTGGCTTATGATTCTGGGAGAGCTGCATCTGGCATGGGCCTCAGGCTGCTTTTACTCGTGGCAGAAAGTGGCAGGTAGCCGGCAAGTACAAGCAAATCACATGGCAAGAGGAAGCAAGAGAGAGAGAGGAGGTGCCAAGGTCCTATAAACAATAAGCTCTTGTGGGAACTCACTCATTAATCCTCCCTTCCCCAGGGAGAATATTAATCCATTCATGAGGGATACACCCCCATGACTCAATCAGTTTCCAACACTGCCACATTGGAGATCAAATTTCTGCATGAGTTTTGGAGGGGACAACACATCCAAACTCCGTAACAAACCAAAGCACTGTTTCAGTGATTATTTTGAACATGTTTTTATGTTAAATCAATAAGAACAAAAAAAATAAAAATTACTTATTTGTCTTAATTATTGCTACTGTAATTTTCTTTCTTTGTAGATCCTAGTTTTCTTATCTACATCATTTTTTCTTTCTGAAATATTTAACATTTCTTCAGGTCTACTGGCAACAAGTTTTCTCAATTTTTTTGTTTGTTTCTTTGAGAAAATCATCTTTCTTTTTCACTTTTGAAGGATAATTTCATTGAATACAAAATTCAGAGTTAAAGAGTGAGTTTTACAACACTTTAAATATTTCACTCTTCTTGTTTGTGTTTGAAAAGATGTCTGATGTACTTCTTATTGCCCTCTTTAGGTAGGGTTTTCTTTTCCCACTTCCTTCAAGATTTTCTCTTTTTCTTTTATTTTCTGCCAATTGAATATATGCCTATATGTTGATTTTTTTTGGTATTTATCCTACATTGTTTTCTCTGAGTTCCTGGATCTGTGATTTGATGTCCGTCATTGATTGAAATATTTCTTCTGGTTTTTTTTCTTGTGGTATTCCTATTAAATGTATTCCCATATGTTTGTGTATGTGTATGTTAATTTTTTTGTAATTGTCTCATAGTTCTTGGAATTCCATTTTATCTTTTTCATTTACTTTCCTTTTTCTTCTGTCTTACCATTTCCATTTCAGTGTTTCTTCAAGCTCACTGAGTCTTTCTTGGGCTGTGTCCAGTCTACTAGCAAGCCCGTCAAATGCATTCTTTAGTTGTTGTTATTCATTTTTTTGTTGAAACATAAATTGATGGTTCATATTTGTGGGATGCAGAGTTGAATTCTTTTCTTTTTTTTTTTTTTTTCCTTTTTGTCTTTTTTCGTGTCCGACAACGGATCGCAACCCTCAGTGTCGCGCCCATACCAGACCGGGACCGGCAACGGGATCGCAACCCTCGGTGCTGCACCCGCACCTCGCTCAGCCAGTGAGCGGGAACCGGTCTGTATGTGGGATCCGAACCCTCGGCGAGAGCGCCGCTGCGCTCGCAAGCGGCGCACTGTAGCAGCGCGCCACCGGGCCGGCCCCTCTTTTTTTTTTTTTTTTTTTTTTTTTTTTTTTTTGTTTTTTTTTT
>NW_007727559.1:86705-91069 GCF_000696425.1 Galeopterus variegatus
CCGCCCCTTTTTTTTTTTTTTTTTTTTTTTTTTTTTTTTAAGTGTTTTTGATTGCTAGCATTTCCTTTCGATTTTCTCTTGTTTTCTTCTCTGCTCTCTTTACCTGTCTGTTCTTAAATTCTATCTGCTTTTTCCATTAGAGCTTTTGGCATGTTAATCATTGCTGTTTTAAATTCCTGGTCTGATAATTTTTACATCTTTGTCTGCCATATCTTTGTGTACCATATTTTGCCACATCTTTGTCTGGTTCTTAGGCTTGCTGTGTTTCTTCAAATTGTTGTTTTTGTGTGTTTGGGTGTTTTTTTTTTTTTAATTTTGTGTGTAAGTGTGCCTTCCAATTTTTGTTGACAGTCAGCGATGATGTACTTAGTAAAAGGAACTGAGGTAGATGGGTGTTTCGTTGTATAAAGTTTTATATAGGTGGGTAACAGTGAGATTGTATTACTTTTTGCTATAGGTGGTGGAGAATGAAGTATCATCTGATGTTCTTATTTTTATTTATGTGATGTATTTCTCTAGTGACCTCTTAAATAAGGTCAGATATGCAGTTCTTTCTGTTGAGAATCTTATTTTATAGGAGTTCTCTTGGTGAGGTCTTCAAGTGTACGGGCAAGGGAAGTATGATTACTGTAATATATCTCTGTCTTTCAGTGAGCTGGTGTTTCTAGTTCTTATACTTTCCACACTGAGCTTTCAGTAATTTGTCGATTACACTACATTTTCCTACCCCAGTTCTGGTCCCACAGAGGTTTAATATCTATTCACATTTTCTATTTCTTCATGATACTTGGTAGAGGTCTTGAGTCATAGTGTAGGTTGTGTTTCTAGAAATTTGTCCTTTTATCCAGGTTATCCATTTGGTTGGGATATGGTGGTTCAGAGTTCTTTCTAATAATTCTTTTTATTTCTGTCAAATATATGGTAATGCCCATTCTATTTCTGATTACTTGTTTGAGTCTTCTCTCTTTTTCTCAGTCAGTCTGGCTAAAGGTTTGACAANCAGTTCTTTCTGTTGAGAATCTTATTTTATAGGAGTTCTCTTGGTGAGGTCTTCAAGTGTAGGGGCAAGGGAAGTATGATTACTGTAATATATCTCTGTCTTTCAGTGAGCTTGTATCCCTGGGCTGTGACCTTCATAGATGATTCTGTTTTGTTTTGTTTTTCTGCCTTTACTGAGACAGAAAGGCTAGAAAGAACTATCTTCGGGTATTTCTCCTCCATCAAGTAGGTTAGCCTCTGGTAAAACTTCCTTGTCACTGGGCCAGCCCAGTGGCTCACTGCTACAGTGTGCCGCTTGGGAGCGCGGCAGCACTCCCGCCGAGGGTTAGGATCCCACATACAGACCAGTTCCCGCTCACTGGCTGAGCGAGGTGCGGGTGCAACACCGAGGGTTGCGATCGCGTTGCCAGTCCCGGTCCGGTACGGGCGCGACACTGAGGGTTGCGATCCGTTGCCGGACACGAAAAAAGACAAAAAAAAAAAACTTCCTTGTCAGTTGGCTCTGGTAAAATAGTATCCCTTAAACAGCCTTGTTAAAGGACTGAAGCTGTGGGTATATTTCAGAGTGCTGGTTTTATCCTCTCATCAGGAAAAGTATGAAAAGATTTTTTCCAGTTTTTATTATGAGACCTTGGTAGGGTAACAGTAAGTAAAACTAACAGAGACCCATATAAAAAAAACCTGCAAAAGACTGGTACCTTGTAGTTATTAACTTTTATACTTTCTCACACTGAGACTCTAACAATATGTTGTTTATAGTTTAGGTTTTCTTACCACAGTACTTGTTCCCTCCAAATTTTCTGCTCTTGTAATGAATTCCATGTACTTACATGTCTGAATGGAAGTCTCTTGAAACATTTTTGGCTTAAAATTTATTTTGTCTAATGTTTCTCATTGTAGGGTAGAGTGTTCTGAATGTTTGTTAGATCTAGTTTGTTTATAGTGTTATTCAAGTCCTCTATTTCCTTATTTTTCTTCTGTTTATTGTGAGCATGTTATTAAAGTGTCTTAATATAAACAGCCTATTTTTTCCTTTAATTCTCTAAGTTGTTCCTTCATATATTTTGATTAGTCTATTATTAAGTATGTAAATGTTTATAATTGTTATATTTTCTTGCTGTATTCAACCTACTTTGTCTATAGTAACTTTTTGATTTGAATTTAATTTGTTGGATATTAGTATAGCAACCCGCTTTGTTTTGGTTACTGTTCACAGGCATCTCTTTTTCCATCCTTTCACTTTCAATATATTTGTCTTTGCACCTAAAGGGAATCTATTCAGCCAGTCTCAGTCTTTTTATTGTAGAGTATAATCATGTACATTTAAAGTATTACCAGTAAGAAGGGACTTAACTTCTGTCATTTTGCTATTTTTTTTTTCTATGTGCTTTATAGTTTTTTGGTCCCTTATTTCCCGTTTTGATGATGTGTTTAGTTGATAGTTTGTACTGAAGTATTTTATTCCTTTTTCATTTATTCTGTGTATATATTTTCTTTTCTTTGTGGTTACCATGGGTATTACACTTAATATTCCATAGTTTTAACTCTTTCATTTAAATTCATGCCAGTGCTGATAACACCAAGATTAAAGTTTCAGATCTTGATCTCAGCCAGTTACCAAAAACAAGTAAAAATAATTAAATTTATGCCAGATTAACTTCAATAACATACAAAATTCCTGCTCCTTCATAGCTCTGTGCCATTGTTGCAGTTATTAATGTCACACAATTACATCTTTATACATTGTGTGTCCAAAAACATAGCCAATGTTTTTTTAACACACTAACGTCTTAAATTATTTAGAGAACACATTGTGCAATTGTACATTGTTAAGATAATACTAGATTTTATTGATACTTATATATTTACTTTTATCTTAGTCTTTATTTCCTCATACAGCTTCAGGTTCATGTCCTTTCATTTCACCTTGCTGTGAATGCTCCCTTGAGCATTTCTTGAAGGAGGTAGGTCTAGTGGCAACAAACTTTCCTAGGTTTTGTTTGTTTGGGAATGTCTTTATTTCTCCCACAGATATGAGTTTGTTGGATATGGCATTTTTGGTTGATAGTTCTTTCCTTTTAACATTTTGAATACATTAGCCCGCTGCCTCCTAGTCACCAGGGTTTCTGATGAGAAATCTACTAGTAATCTCATTAAAGCTCCTTTGTACTTAGAGAATGAGCAGTCACTTTTCTTGATCTTGGTCTCTTTGAGTTCATCCTACTTTGAGTTTGAATTTATTTTATGTTTATATTTTTTTATTTCCTCAAATTTGTGAAATATGTCATCATTTTTTAAAAATAATCTTTCAGTCCCATTTCCTTCTCTCCTGTCCTTCATGAACTCCCACAAAGCATATTTTGGTCTACTTGATGATGTCCTACAGTTCCCTTAGGCCTGGTTAACTTTTCTTCATTCTATTTTACTTTCTCTTCCTGATTCTGTGCTTTTAATTGCTTTTTTTATTTCAAGTTTGCTGATTCTTACTTCTGTCTGCTCAGTCTGCTTATGAATGTCTTCACTGAATTTTTCATTGCAGTTATACTTTTTAGCTCCAGAATTTTCTTTTGGTTTCTCTGTAGGTTTTGTTTATTGGTGATTTTCATTTTGTTCATGCATCATATCTTGACTTTTTCTGCTTCTTTTAGTTTTCTGAGTTTACTAAAGACAGCTTTTTAATTATTTTCTGGTAAGTCTGCCATTTGGTCTTTCTTTTGTTGATTTCTTTCTTTTCCTTTGAATGGACCATACTTCCCTGTTCTTTTTGTGTTTTTTGTTCTTGTTGTTGTAGAAAGTGAATATTTGAATATTATAATGTAATTTTGGAAATCAGATTTTTCCTTCCCAGAGTTTGCTTGGGCTTTTTTATTTGTTATTGTGTAGGCTGAGTCTGTACTGGGAATCAGACTAAGTAGAAGCTGAAAGTCTTGTGAAATCATTTCCCAGTCTGCACCCTTCCCAGACACATGTAGTTACTTTCTACATTTCCTTGTGTAAGCAGTTTCTTTTGAATGTTTTCATTCTTAAATGTCTGGCTCCTAGAAGAGGAAAAAGATAAAAATGAAGCGAGAAAAGATTTGGCCCTTTAAATCATCTGAAAGTTGCTTTGGCAGGAGTAGGAAGGGCTTGCAAAATGGGTGGGGATGTGACATTGACTGCCCACCTCTGTCTGCATCTCCTTATCTCCTTAATCAGGAGAAGCAATTAGAGCACAAATCCCTGATATTTGGATGATGAGGTCTTTTTTTTTTGTCTTTTTTCCGTGTCCGGCAACGGATCGCAACCCTCAGTGTTGCCCCCGTACCGGACCGGGGACCGGCGACGGGATCCCAAGCCTCGGCGTCGCCCCCCCGCCCCCCCCCCCC
>NW_007727559.1:92030-92632 GCF_000696425.1 Galeopterus variegatus
GACGGGAGCGCTGCCGCGCTTCCCAAGCAGCGCACTATCCAGTGCGCCACCGGGCCAGCCCGGGATGATGAGGTCTTTACTGCAACTTGCTCCAGAAGTGTTTGCATGGTAGACTGCCACAGTGCCGATTAGTTAAAGATGGATGGTTGCTTTTGAGCTAAATCCTAAAATTGATTGGTAGATTTAAAATTGATTTTGATGCTATATTTAACTATGACAACAGAAGAATGATTCATTCCCTAAGTTTATGAGAATCTTATTCTCATAAACTTATTTATGAGAATAATAATATAATGTAAATAATATAATTAAATAATATAATATAAATAATAATATTTATGAGAATAATAATTCTTATTTAAAGATAACTTGTTAACTCTATTGTTCACCATATCTGTTGCACATTCTAGAGTCTTGGCAATAAATGAAATAGGTGAATGAATACTTCTGGAGTCTTTTTTTTTTTTTTTTTGGTCAATATACAATGTGGTTGATTATTATGACCCATCACCGAAACCTCCCTCCCTCCTCTCTCTCACCCCTCGTACCCAAGAATGTCCTTTCCGTTTGCTTGTTGTAACACCTTCAAAGATCTTCTTCCC
>NW_007727559.1:95488-96760 GCF_000696425.1 Galeopterus variegatus
CTTTGAATCCCCCTGGCACAGATTGACTCCCGCGCCCACCCGAATTCAGCTCTCTGGCAGGCTCAAATAAACCTAGGAGCATTCCAACCAGAGTTTTCCTAACCAAAAATCAGCTAGGCGTTTTTCTGAACTGGTGGCCACAGAGGTGGTATCTGCCTCCCGGCAACAGGTGGTTTACTGGGGGCAGAGCCCCGGGTGTGGTGGAGTAACAATTCACCCAGCCCGCTTTTTCCTGTCTCCCGATGCTGACCAGGGGCTCCCCACGCCACCAGCCCCACCATAGAACTGTGGAGGGAGTGGGATGGGAGGCTGGCCCGCAGGCCCTGGAAGGCCCCGCAGCAGGTCAAGCAAGTGGCAGGGCTCAGTGAAGAGCCGAGCCAGGTACGGGATTCAGACCTGGCTGAACCAGCCGGCTCCGCCCCCACCCGAGAAAATGGAGGCAGCCCTGGGGTCGGTGGCTGGTCTGGTGTGGCAGGCGGAAGCCGTACGGGGGTCTGCCTCGTAAGCAGGGCTGGGCTGTGGGTCACTCACAGAGCTGGACAGTCCGGGCAGCTCACTCTCCGTTTCCGCGTTGGTGTGGACCCCATCTTTGGTCTCTGGTCTCTGCCGTCTAGGGCTGCTTACTCAGGTTGGCGGCGCGGCTCAGGCACTCTCAGGAATCTTCTTTCATGTCAGCCCTAAACTTCGAGTCTGTAGTTGCTTTTTTTTTTCCTTTTTGTCTTTTTTCATGCCCGGCAACGGATCGCAACCCTCAGTGTCGCACCCGTACCGGACCGGGACCGGCAACAGGTTCGCAACCCTCAGTGTTGCGCCCACACCTTGCTCAGCCAGTGAGCAGCCGGTCTGTATGTGGGATCCGAACCCTCCGCAGGAGCGCCGCCGCGCTCCCAAGCGGTGCACTGTAGCATGCGCCACTGGGCCGGCCCTGTAGTTGCTTTTTTTTATAGTTGTAGTTTAGTTGTTGAAAGCCTTCTGGAGTCTTTATTCCAGAGATATCAGTATGCTATACAACATTAAAAATATATATATATGTAAATAGGTCAAATTTCTGGTACTGAGATTAGAGAGAGGTTTTTTCATTTCTCCTCAAAGAGAGGAATAAGACATTATTATAATGTTTGAATAGTCCTCAAAGTTTGGTGTACATCAGAATCATTGGCATGGGTTATTAAAATATAGGTTTTTTTTGTTTATTTGTTTTTTTTCCTTTTTGTCTTTTTTTTCGTGTCCGGCAACGGATCGCAACCCTCAGTGTCGCGCCCGTACCGGACC
>NW_007727559.1:97132-105909 GCF_000696425.1 Galeopterus variegatus
ACCCTCGGTGCTGCGCCCACCCCTTGCTCAGCCAGTGAGCGGGAACCGGTCTGTATGTGGGATCCGAACCCTCAGCGGGAGCGCCGCCACGCTTCCCAAGCGGCGCACTATAGCAGTGCGCCACCGGGCCGGCCCATTATTAAAATATAGTTTGCTGGACTTCTCTCCCAGTGTTTATGACTCTGTAAGTATGGAATGGGGCTCAAGAATTTGTATTTCTTAGAGGTTCTCAGGGGATGCTGAAGCTACTGGTCTGACAATTGTATTTTGAGAACCACTGATAATAATCAGCGATATTTTTAGCTATATTGAGTTTCCATGAGTTGTTTACTACAAAGTACAGTTTGTCAAAGCAATTTAGGGTAGGCCAAAAAAGATGTGTAGAGCTTACTGCGTGGCACCTTCTGTAGTATTTAGAGAGGCATTAACAGTTGTTCCAAGGGACGTATTTTAAAATATGTTTCTTAAACAAAAGGCTTGTACTTTATCTGTGCTTGCCTTTGATATAGTCCAGCCCTATCTTTCATGCAAAATGCATATTATAAAAGCTGTAAGGAATCAAACAAATTAAGAAACTTTAACAGTAGTTGCTATTGTTCCCTACCTATTGGGTAACCGTGTAAGGTTTTACTTTCTGACAAATATCTTAAATTTTTCCATTCTATTGTGCTAGCCAAGTGCTAACATGGGGGTTACCATGTAATTTTGCTATTAATTTATATTCCCTGTTAAAGATAGAACAGAGTTGGAGTCATTTTGTTGTTATTTAAGAAAGTAATACATTAAATAAAAAATGTTTTTATTTTAGAACTGTTCGTCAGTTGGCACAGCAGCATTTTTTTTTAATGTGCACCAGATGTTGTATGGGACACAGGCCTCTGCTCTTCTTCATTACTCTACTCTTTACCATTCTGGAGGTGAGACATTTTTAAATGTCTAATATGATTTATTCTTTTAAAAAATTCAGGAGTTTTCAGTTTTAGCTTATTAAAATTGGGACAGGGCCAGCCCCGTGGCTCACTCTGGAGAGTGCGGCGCTGGTAGCTCCAAGGCCACGGGTTCGGATCCTATATAGGGATGGCCAGTGTGCTCACTGGCTGAGCGTGGTGTGGACGACACTGTGCCAAGGGTTGCCATCCCCTTACCAGTCAAAAAAAAAATAGGGACAGTCATTATTAATAAATAAAGTTGTAATTTGTACATTGTAGACTGGTTTTTACTTTTTTTTTTTTTATCTTAGTTAGGAAAAAGTATACTGCCTTCTTTTGTCATTGAATAAAGTATTGCCACATAATTTTCAATCTTTGGGTTTTTAAAAATATTATATGGATCCTGAGCATGGACTTGTGAGTTCATGTTGTTTTAAATTAATATTTCAGAGCACAGCAAGAGAGAGAGGTAAACATTCGGGTGACTATTTCACACTTTTACGGCACCTTCTTAATTATGCTTACAATAGCAATATTAATGTTCCCAATGCTGAAGTTCTTCTCAACAATGAAATTGATTGGCTCAAAAGGATTAGGGTAAGTTAAATCACATTCAGTTTATGAAGTTACTGTTAAATTGGCTATCTTATTAAAAGAGTTTTATAGGGGCCGGCCCGGTGGCGCACTGCTACAGTGCGCCGCTTGGGAGCGCGGCGGCGCTCCCGCCGAGGGTTCGGATCCCACATACAGACCGGCCGCTCACTGGCTGAGCGAGGTGCGGGTGTGACACCGAGGGTTGTGATCCCGTTGCCAGTCCTGGTCCGGTACGGGCACGACACTGAGGGTTGCGATCCGTTGCCGGTCACGAAAAAAGACAAAAAGGAAAAAAATAATAAAAGAGTGTTCATAGTTTTAAGTATTCATTCAACAGAAAATCTCTGAGAATAAAAACCAAATATATACTTTTTATAGGTGATTAATAATTCATGATTCATAGAAAGCATGTACAACTAGTTTTGTTTAAATTTGTTACTCTTCCTGGAACTAGGAATGGTGTTATTCTGTTTCCTTTATTTTGGTATTTTTGGCCTTTTTTGCAAATTATTATCATACTGCACAAATTCTTTTTTTTTTTAACCAGAGTCTTGATAGGTTGGTGCATATATCTAACAATATATACATAACTACGTTATATCTTTTAGTTATACAGAGAGTTTTGTGACAATATTTTTCTGAAACATACTTGTAGAACTTTTGGCTTCAGATTAGCATTCTTGTAGTAGTTTATAAAGCCTACTATGGAGCAGGATTTCTAAACTCTGGCAATACTGACATTTTGGACCAGATAATTGCCCTCTATGATGAGCTATCCTGTGCACTGTAGGATGTTAAGCAGCATCCTTGGCCTCTACTAGGTACCATTTCACTTGTAAAACCCCGAAATTTCCCAGTGTTCTAAGGGGCAAAAATGCTTTCTATCCTAAAGAGTTCCGAAGAAGAAATAAGAAACCACCTGAATGCGGGAAGGTCTGGGGACATTATATATTAGATCTCATTCCCCTCTAGCTCTTTTTTTTTTTTTTTTTAATCCCTCTGTTCTTTCCTCTCTTTTGCCTGTAATATTTTTCCTTTGGCAGGATAATATTCAAAACACAGGTGAAACAGGTGTTGAAGAGCATATATTGGAAGGACATCTTGGGGTAACCAAAGAGTTGTTGGCCTTCCAAACGCCTGAGAAAAAGTATCACATTGGTTGTGAAAATGGAGGTGCAAATCTTGTTAAAGTAGGTTCTAAATTTTGGTACTAAACTAATTATCATGGTCTTTTAAATGTTTGTTAGCAAATCTCACTGATTGAGCTGTGTAGTATTTTGTCTTTGATACGTTATCTTAACCTTTCTTTATTACTTATCTTATAAAAAGATTTATCTCTGTAGAAGTTACAGAAATTTTTAAATGTGTTCTTTACCTTGTTTGAGAGATATTTTAAAGTAGTTACAAATCAGAGTTGAAATAAAATGTTTTGGAAAGCCAGTTAGCAGCATTACTTTATTTGCTGTTTAATAAAGCTGAAGTTTTACTTCATCAAACTTTAAAATGGGAAATACTTTTATCTTGTAAGATTTTTCATTTTTCTCATCATATTTCTTAATGAATTTCTTCACCTGTCTTATAATTTCTTCACTTCTCTTGTAATCAAGGGTATAATTTTAATGCGTTTATTTTAGTGCATATCTGATTAAAGATTTATTTAGAATGTCATTTTTCTTCAGTACATTTTGAATCTCTTTTGTAACACTTTAAAATATCTAATCTGGAGCTGTCTGGTTATCTCAGCTGTTTAGAGCACAGCCTTGTAACACCAGGGTCAAGGGTTCAGTTCCCTGTACAGGCCAGCTGCCAAAAAATAAAAATAAAATAAAATGACAAAAAGTTAAGAAACTTCTTTACATAAATAAACATACAAATAAGTATATAATCTATAAAATTTACTGTGCTTATTAATTGTACTCATTAGTTTTTGAATTACAATTTTTTTATTAGAAAATCCAAAATTGTATTTGAGATATAAAGAGATGATGAATTATGTCAAATAGTTATAAAAGTATTTTATCCTGAGACATATTTTTTCTAAAATTTGTATTTTTTACTAGTAATATAGGATTTTCCCCTAACTTTTTAGGAATTAATTGATGATTTCATCTTTCCTGCATCGAAAGTTTACCTGCAATATATGAGAAATGGAGAACTGCCAGCCAAGCAGGCTATTCCGGTCTGTAGTTCACCAGTGACCATCATTGCTGGTTTTGAACTACTTGTAGCATTAGCTGTTGGCTGCGTAAGGAATCTCAAACATATAGTAGACTGTTTGACTGAAATGTATTACAAAGGCACAGGAATAACTAGTAAGTATTTTAAATTGTGAAGCTGTTTTTGTTGGTCTATGATGTAAAATTCTGGAGTTTTTTTCTTTTAGTAAGTTTAGCTTGTGTTGGTTTTCTTAGCAACTAGTTTAACATTTTTAGTAATCCGGTGGACAATTAAGACATTATAAGCAGCGAACATTAATACGTTGCTCCCGCGCCTCGCTCAGCCAGTGAGCGGGAACCGATCTATATGTGGGATCCGAACCCTCGGGCGGGAGCGCTGCCATGCTTCCCAGCGGCGCACTATCCAGTGCGCCACCGGGCCGGCCCTCAAATGTGTATTTTAAATGTGTCCATGCAGGTGGTTTAGGTAACTTAGTGCAAAGAGTTTTATTTAATCGTATGTGAAATAAATTCCTAACTGCATAATAATAATAAGTCAAATTTGATACCATAAAAATTCATATTTAAAATGTATGCATTGGAAAGATTTTCATGTCTTAACTTAGGACTTAATGTTATTTTTATTGAGTTCTTAGAAATATATGGTTTTCAAGATCAGAATATATGAGAAAAGAATATTTGAATGCATTTTGTTATGATCTGAGTCCACATCAGTCCCACAAAATGACTAATTCTTTTCAGATTTTACTAGAACTGAAACTCACCAAGGGAGAGGAGCACAAGAAAATAGTATAAAATCTATTTTGTTATATTAGAAAACCAAGGCTTAAGATTATTTATTGTATATATTAAATGTATAAGACAGTGTTCAGTATAAATCTTTAAGAACATATGAAATTATCTTTGTTATGTTCTCTTTTAGAAATTAAAGTAAGTTTTCGATCACATTTTAGGAGTTTCTTGCTAAATTTACTGCTTAAAAGGTCAAGTATTTGATTTACCAAGTGGAATGTATACAGTGAGAGTTTTAGGTGTTTTTTTTTTTTTAACTAAATCTTTTAAGTTAATTTATTTAGCTAATGCATTTACATGTCTGTATTTTTCAGATATAAAAAAGGATGTAGGGCTGGCTGGTTCACTTAGCTGGTTAGAGCATGGTATTCTAACACCAAGGTCAAGGGTTTGGATCCCCCTACTAGCCAGCCATCAAAAAAAGAAAAAGAGGATGTATATTAAAAATTAACTTTCTACCCATGTGATATTCCTGGTCCAGAGACTGTTTCTGTATATGCAAGTTCCACACGTGTTTTTGTTTTTCACTCATACGGTAATAGGCTAAACAATGTTGTTAACTTTTTGTTTTGCTTTGCACTCACTGATATATCCGTCAGCATTTGAAGGTCTAATTGTTTATTAGCTAAGTAACTGCAGTTCAGTATAATATAGTTTATGTAATCTTTCTCCAAGGTAGTTATTGATGTTTAAATTGTTTGGGGTTTTATGCTAGGTAGAGAAAGATATACAGTGATTAGTAGTTTTCAGTGCTTTCATTTTTTTCTTCTTTTTACGCTCCCAGGTAGGATCACAGTACACATCTCATTGGCTCTTCACAATAAAACTGTGGATATAGGCAAAGTAGTGTTAGTCTGTTATCATTTAATAAGGAAGGAAGCATGTTTATGTGAAGTTCGCAGTTTTTATAAGTTGGAATCTTGACTGGAATCTAAATCATCTTATATATAATTAAAACTTTTTCTGGGCCGCCCCGGCGGCGCACTGGAGAGTGCGCCACTTAGGAGCACGGCGGCGCTCCCGCTGAGGGTTCGGATCCCATGTGGAGACCGGTTCCTGCTCACTGGCTGAGCATGGTGCGGGCGCAACACCGAGGGTTGCGATCCCGTTGCCGGTCCCCGGTACGGGCACAGCACCAAGGGTTGCGATCCTGTTACCGGTCAGTAAAAAAAGGAAAAAAAAAAAAACTTTTCTCAATTTTCTGATTTATTTATATAAAGTTCTATCCACATGAATTGATGATCTTATTTAAAGTACAAAAATATTTTAACAGGAGAGTTTATAATGATTAAATAAAGCTGAAACTATGGTTAACACATAGAAATTTAATACTTTACTATCTTTTAGGACTATTTCTAACTGTCGATAAAAACGTGTGCTGGAGATCTATGGAAATGAAAATTTAGAATACTGTTTCAGACTGGCTATAGCACTAAAGGAATTAATTTTTCAGCATAATGGAGCTACCAGTGAACCAGAATCATTGTTTTCATATAAGTATCTTTTTTCTTCTCTCAGCTTGCGAAGCACTTGCTGAATGGGAATACCTGCCACCTGTTGGACCTCGCCCACCAAAAGGATTTGTGGGACTCAAAAATGCAGGTGCTACTTGTTACATGAATTCTGTGATCCAGCAGCTGTACATGATTCCTTCCATCAGGAATAGTATTCTTGCAATTGAAGGCACAGGTAGTGATATAGATGATGATATGTTCAGGGATGAGAAGCAGGACAGTGAGGTAAATTTTAATTATCAATATTTTCTCTTTGTGAAGATTCTGATACCAGAATATTGTACTTTCATAGGATTGTTCACTTTTAGGGTATTGTACTTTCATAGGATTTTTTTGAACTACACACGTGATAATCTCAGAGCCACTATCTCAGGCAGATTACGTACTCATTATGTAATGGATTTGAAACTCCAGTTGATAATTTTTATCACAGTTTTCTATTTGTCTTTAAAGTACAGTAAATACAATCATTTTTCCTGTGACATTGTAAATATATTTTGGTGTTTATAAAATGATACATCTGGGCCGACCCCGTGGCGCACTCAGGAAAGTGTGGCGCTGGGAGCGCAGTGGCGCTCCTGCCACAGGTTCGGATCCTATATAGGGATGGCCAGTGCGCTCACTGGCTGAGTGCGGTGCGGGCAACACCAAGCCAAGGGTTGCGATCCCCTTACCGGTCATGAAAAAAGACAAAAAAAAAAAATCATACATCTATTCATTTTTAATAATTACATTATATTTTTATTCTCAAAAAATTTTTAAGTATAATGCATTTAATTTATATGACATTTTAGACTTTCTGAGTTTTATAATATGTACTTATTCTAAAGATTCTTTTAACATTTTTCTCAAATTATGGCTCTGCTAAAGAGACAAACTTGTTTCATAAATAATGCTCCTTGACCTGTTAACAATATTAGTAGACAATAACAGATAATTAGGCTGCTTAGCAAAATTATTCAATGCAGAATAAAAAAGTAGAAAAGTTAAGGTTTTAGTGGCATATCAAAGGATACGTAAATATGTTATGGCTCTTCTAAATGTGAATATGGAAGACTTATGTTTTGATCATGTTTATATCCAAACTGTATCTTTCTTTACTTTTTCTGTCATTTATGTTGATAGGAAATAAATATAGAAATCAGAATATCCTAATTTCTACATTTCTTCCCTTCAGTGGTCAGAAATAGTTTGGGTAGTGGTTCATCACTTAGAAAAATTCTGAAATGTACTCCTGCTTCCACTTTTCCGAGATCTAATAAATTATGCCATGCAGGCATTAGGATCTGGGTAGTTTCTTAAGAATCTACATAATTGGTGCCCATACCAATACCTGGTTAAGAACCACTGTTGGAAGGAAAACAGAATTTAAATTCTTATTCTATAGCCCATGCTACTGCTAGGATATTGAGTTAAACACAGACAGACATGGCTAACTATATCGGCAAGAAGTAAATGAGGCAGACACAATATGATAAAATTTCAAATTAGACATCCTTTGTGCTTGGTTCTCTGTACTTTTTGTCTTGACACTGTGCTACAGTGTGATTGTCCGCCTGCCTTTGTCTAGACTGTAAACTTCTCAAGGATAGAAACTAGGTATTGTTTATTTGTATATCCTCAATCTCAGATACAGAGCAAAGCATATAGAAAGATGTTCTATTATCTGTAAAACAACCAAATTGTGCTCTGTAATCCTGATTTTATGACCTTTAGAGTTCTCTCTGTGCTGTTTCTGCTACAACTACTCTTCACAGCTATATTCATTTAATGTTAGTAATTCCAATCATGTCACATAAATTCTCTCCTGTAATTCATGAAGAGTGTATTTTCCCCATAAGAAGATATTTAATCCTAGGAAGGCTAAGTTTTTCCCCCAGAATCAGTTATAGTAGATCACTCATTCTCCAGTTCTGTCTACTTGACCAAACTTTAGTAAGTTATACTACCTCCATTGGATGTTCAAGGTTATTAATTTATTATCATATTCTGACTTACCTGTGAAATCTTTTAAGACAGCACATCTATGAAATAAGCACTGTAGTAAAAACAGTATAGTAAATTGAAAGTTAAGTGCTTTGGTCGCTATCTGGTATTTGTTTCCATTTATTTCACTCTATTTTTAAAGTTAGACGAGCTCATTGATTATGTTTTTTGGTCTCTAGAGTAATGTTGATGTTCGAGATGATGTGTTTGGATATCCTCATCAATTTGAAGACAAACCAGCATTAAGTAAAACAGAAGATAGGAAAGAGTACAATATTGCTGTGCTAAGACACATTCAGGTCATCTTTGGTCATTTAGCTGCTTCCCAACTACAATACTATGTGCCCAGAGGATTTTGGAAACAGTTCAGGTAAATTATGGGTGGATAACCATTTATACTTCATAAAAATCTCAAAATACTAAGTTTAAAATTTTTAAATATTTGTTTCGTAACAGAAGTAGTAAAAATTGTCACAATAAAGAGGCAGTATTTTTTTCTCTCAAGATGTAATTAACATTTTATTTTGTAATATTTATAAATTATACAATACTGAAATTTAGTTAGCGCCTTGATTTAATAATTCTCAACTGAAACAAATGTCAGGTATAATATTTTATCTATATAGATTTTTGTTTATGTGTCTTTAATGTTTTTTTTTAGTAAATATGACAATGAGACTGTTATCACATTTAAATATACCTTCCTTAATATTACTAAACATCCCATTCACTATTTAAATTTTTCTTTTTTTTTTTTTTTCTTTTTTTTTTTTTTTTTTTTTTTT
>NW_007727559.1:105952-109568 GCF_000696425.1 Galeopterus variegatus
TTTTTTTTTTTTTTTTTTTTTTTTTTTTTTTTTTTTTTTTGTCTTTTGTCTTTTGTCTGTGTCCGGCAACGGATCACAACCCTCAGTGTTGCCCCCGTACCGGACCGGGGACCGGCAACGGGATTGCAAGCCTCGGTGTTGCTCCCGCGCCTCGCTCAGCCAGTGAGCGGGAGCCGGTCTGTATGTGGGATCCGAACCCTCGGACGGGAAGCGCCGCCGTGCTTCCCAAGCGGCGCACTATCCAGTGCGCCACCGGGCCGGCCCCCACTATTTAAATTTTTCTACTTTAATTTTTTGTGCAATGTGATTTTTTTTTAAAGCAGAGTTAGGGACCATTCACTGCACTTGGCTAATATGTCTCTGAGTCTCTCTTAACAAATAGATTTCTTCTCTGATTTTTTTGGTGCATTGGTTAGTTGGGTTGGGTTTTCGGTTTTTTGGTTTTTGTTTTAATTAATTTATTTTTAATTGATTATACAAGCTGACCATCAGCACCTACACATAAGATGTAATGATCAGATCAGTACTATTAGCATTAGTTGGGTTGGATTTCATTTTTTGTGTTTTGTTTGTTTTTTGCAATTATTATTGCAATGAAGAAATGAGGTAGTTTGCCCTTGTAACTTTCCCACAGTCTGGATTTTCCAGATTACATTTCTGTGGTTTTGTAGTATTTTCTGTGTATTGTAGGTTTGCAAACCATATGGTCTGTCACAGCTACTCAACTCTGATCTTATAACAAGAAAACAGTTATAGACTATACTTAAATGAATGGGTGTGGCTGTTTTAAAGTTCTATTCATGGTCACTGAAGTTTGAATTCATATTATTTCAGTTGTCATTAAATATTGTTATTTTTGTTGTCGTTCATTTTAAGAACTATAAAGCCATTCTCAACTTACAGGCAGTCCTTTGGCAAGGGGCCAGATTTGGCTTGTAGGATGTAGTTTGCTTACCCTTGTTCCAGAGGCTTGATTCATGTATGACTTTATTCCCTTTTTTCTATTCCCCCCTCAAGTAGTAATTTTACTTCCATAGGGAGATACAAAATGTCTTTATATGTCTCTTTTTTGTGATATTGAGGCATTGGTCATCATTGACCAAGTCCATTATTTCATTAAGATTACAAAGTGGTAACATTATAATTTTATCATACTTTATTAGTTAACTAGATTGGGTTTATAAAGAGAAGTTTTCCCTCACTGATTAGTTAATTATCCTAATGTACAGGTCTGTAGGAAAACCAGGATAAATGCTATTTTCTTTAACTTTATATTTTACAAGTTTGAAAAGGAATCATATAGTTCCCTAGTATTGCCTTCCGAAATATAACTAGTAAGATTGGGTCTTTTTTTAGGTTTTAAAAAAGTCAGTTACATCTTGATATTGTTTCCTTTGTTTCACAAATTTTATCACATAGTGGTAAAACATTACAGCGTAACTACAACATTCTTTTAAGCAAAGAGATCTTATATCTTCAGGGATACCTTTCCTTATGTATATTAGCATGTTATTTTGATTTCTTTTGGAATTCACAAAATTATATTGCAGTGACTCCCCATTATATCTCAGTAAAAATTTCTGTATTCCACAGGCTCAACTGTTAGCCTAGGTCATAAGAATGATTTGCATATGTAATACTTCTTCCCTCTTTCAGATCTGAACCTTACTATATATCTGCCTTGCTCTCCTCTCCACCTATTTCAGTACTATTTTACTAGCTTATGCCATCTCTCCCTAAAGACTTTTCAGCGTGCTAGTCAACATTTCTATTCTTGTTTTCCAAATAACTCTAATACTTTGAGCCTTTAAAAAAATCTTTCTCTCAAGTATGTATGTGTCTGCATGTATGTATAAAAACTACATGTAATTACATAATTATATATGTGAGAATCAGTAGCATTTTTATACTCTAACAATCAACTAGCAGAAAAATAAGTCAGGAAAGCTAGCCCATTACAGTAGTCACTAAAAAAATTAAAAACCTAGGAATAAAGTTAACCAAGGATGTGAAAATCTCTAAATAAGAACTACAAATCACTGTTGAGAGAAATTAAAGAGGACACAAGAAGATGGAAACATATCCCATGCTCTCGGATTGGAAGAATTAACATTGTGAAAATGTTCATATGACCCAAAGTGATCTGTAGATCCAACATAATCCCCGTCAAAATTCCAATGACATTCCTCTCAGAAATGGAAAAAACAATTATAACATTTATAAGGAATAACAAAAGACCATGAATAGCCAAAGCAGTCCTGAGCAAAAAAAATAAAGCTGGAGACATTACATCACCTGACGTTATACTGTACTACAAAGCTATAGTAACCACAGCAGCAGAGTACTGGCATAAAAACAGACACATGGACCAGTGAAACAGAATAGAGAACTCAGAAATAAATCTATACACCTACAGCCATCTGATCTTCGACAGAGGCACTGAGAACACACACTGAAGAAGAGATTGCCTTTTAGTAAACGGTGCTAGGAAAATTGGACATTCATAGGTAGAAGAATGAAACTAGACCTGTCTCTCTCGCCATATACCAAAATCAACTCAAAATGGATTAAAGAATTAAATATACATTCTGAAACAATAAAACCTCCCTCCTACATGGAAACATAGGGGAAACACTTCAAGAAGTAGTAGGACTGGGCATAGACTTTATGGATAGATATACAACCCCAAAAGTGGAGGAAACCAAAGGAAAAATAAACAAATGGGAGTATATCAAACTAAAAAGCTTTTGCATAGCAAAAGAAGCAATACATGAAAAGACAACCAACAGAGCGGGAGAAAATATTTGCAAAAATATACATCTTACAAAGGATTAATATCCAGAAAATAAAAGGAACTCAAACAGCTTAACGGCAAAAAAACAAGTAACTTGATTAAAAAATGGGCAAAGGAGCTGAATAATCATTTCTCCAAGGAACATATACAAATGGGCAACAGACATGAAAAAATGCTCAGCGTCACTCAGCATTCAGGAAATGCAAATCAAAACCACTTCGAGATATTTCTCTCCAGTCAGGCTGGCTAATATCCAAAAGATTAGGAATAATAAATGCTGCCAAGGATGTGGAGAAAGGGAACCCTCCTACACTGTTGATGGGACTGCATAATGGTGCAGGCTTTATGGAAAAAGGTATGGAGGTTTCTCAGTTACGGATAGATCTACCATATGACCCAGCTATCCCTCTGCTGGGTATTTATAGATACCTAAAGGAATGGAAATCATCATACTGAAGGGATCCTTGTACTCACATGTTTATTTCAGTGCTATTTACAGTAGCCAAGAGTTGGAATCAGCCTAAATGCCCATCATCAGATGAGTGGATAAGGAAAATGTATATCCACACGATGGAATACTACTCTGCTGTAAATAAGAATTAAATATTACCATTTGCAGCAACACAGATGGACTTAGAGAAAATTATATTAAGTGAGATAAGCCAGGCACAGGAAGTCAAATACCACATGTTCTCACTTATGTGTGGGAGCTAATAAAAATAAATAAATTAAAAAATATACAAACAGGGCCGGCCCGGTGGCGCAATGGATAGTGCGCCGCTTGGGAAGCACGGCGGCGCTCCCACCCGAGGGTTCGGATCC